>NC_071343.1:175000-182500 GCF_027744825.2 Synchiropus splendidus | reverse complement strand
TTACTGACACACAGACGGAGGAGAGGACAGATTACTGACACACAGATGAGGGACAGATTACTGACACACAGATGAGGGACAGATTACTGACAGACGGAGGAGAGGACAGATTACTGGCACACAGACGGAGGAGAGGACAGATTACTGACACACAGACGGAGGAGAGGACAGATGACTGACACACAGACGGAGGAGAGGACAGATGACTGACACACAGACGGAGGAGAGGACAGATTACTGGCACACAGACGGAGGAGAACTGACACACAGACGGAGGAGAGGACAGATTACTGGCACACAGACGGAGGAGAGGACAGATTACTGACACACAGATGAGGGACAGATTACTGGCACACAGACGGAGGAGAGGACAGATTACTGGCACACAGACGGAGGAGAGGACAGATTACTGACACACAGACGGAGGAGAGGACAGATTACTGACACACAGACGGAGGAGAGGACAGATTACTGACAGACAGACGGAGGAGAGGACAGATTACTGACACACAGACGGAGGAGAGGACAGATTACTGGCACACAGACGGAGGAGAGGACAGATTACTGACACACAGACGGAGGAGAGGACAGATTACTGGCACACAGACGGAGGAGAACTGACACACAGACGGAGGAGAGGACAGATTACTGGCACACAGACGGAGGAGAGGACAGATTACTGACACACAGATGAGGGACAGATTACTGGCACACAGACGGAGGAGAGGACAGATGACTGACACACAGACGGAGGAGAGGACAGATGACTGACACACAGACGGAGGAGAAGACAGATGACTGACACACAGACGGAGGAGAGGACAGATTACTGACACACAGAATGAGGAGAGGACAGATTATTGACACACAGACGGAGGAGAGGACAGATGACTGACACACAGACGGAGGAGAGGACAGATTACTGGCACACAGACGGAGGAGAGGACAGATTACTGACACACAGACGGAGGAGAGGACAGATTACTGACACACAGACGGAGGAGAGGACAGATTACTGACACACAGACGGAGGAGAGGACAGATTACTGACACACAGACGGAGGAGAGGACAGATGACTGACACACAGACGGAGGAGAGGACAGATTACTGGCACACAGACGGAGGAGAGGACAGATTACTGACACACAGACGGAGGAGAGGACAGATTACTGACAGACAGACGGAGGAGAGGACAGATTACTGACACACAGACGGAGGAGAGGACAGATTACTGGCACACAGACGGAGGAGAGGACAGATTACTGGCACACAGACGGAGGAGAGGACAGATTACTGGCACACAGACGGAGGAGAGGACAGATTACTGACAGACAGACGGAGGAGAGGACAGATTACTGACACACAGACGGAGGAGAGGACAGATTACTGGCACACAGACAGAGGAGAGGACAGATTACTGGCACACAGATGAGGGACAGATGCTCTGTCTCCGCAGACTGTGGTGTGACTGAGGGAGAGGGGCGCGAGGAAGCGCAGATGTTCCTCAGCACAGCGAGCGTGTACCTTGAGTTTCTCCATCAGACGCTCGTGGTCCTGAATCAGAGCGAGATTGTGCTCACGGTTGGAACCAATCTCACAGAGAGCAGGGTGAGTGTGGAGCAGCTGGAGGTGGACCATGACACCGCTCTGATGAGGAGAAGAACACCCAGTGAGAAGGTTGTGAGGAGACCAGATTCAGCCTTCCATCACTTCCTCTGTCCATCCAGCCAATCCTATCAGCCTTCAGGACTCACAGGCTCCGCCCACCAAGTGCAGAGGTCGTGACCCCTCACAACCAATACAACGATCATCTTCACCGTCCGCTCTTCCTCCCTCATGTGGACACAGCAGTCACAGCCGTCAACGCTCCAGGTCACCAGAACGTCTATCAAAGACCTTCCTTCTGCACAGACGGAGGTCTGCAGCAGAGGAAAGCGGAGTCTGCCGCCGCCGCCATGACAGAGCAGCTCTGGCATGTCAGGCGCACACACACACACACACACACACACACTCAGAGGACGGGCTATAAGGGGGCAGCACGTGGACTCTGTCGCGGCTATTTCCAGTCAGATGTTTGGACGAACTGAAGTTCTATTCTCAAGACTGAAGAGGAGACCTGTTCACCTCTCTGACCCCATTCAACGCTGGCTGGACCCCACGACCTCTCGGGTCACAGGGGCACTGACTCACACACTGAGCTCCAGTGACGGTGACCTTTCACGGAAGCGTTCTGATCTGATGAAGGTCCACTTTGAAAGGTCTTCAGAGCTTCCACTGAGCACCTCACCAGCAACATCCACAGGAAGGTGTCACGTCACGCACCTGCAGCACTGAGATGACCATCAGCGACTGACCGGCCTGGACAGCGATGGTGCTCAGAGCGGTGGTGATGTCACGACTCCTCTGGGAAGCCTCCTTCTCATCCAGCAGACCACATGTGCGGGGCTCCTCCTCCGCTCCGGCCGTCATGTCGGGTCTTTCTGATGAGGAAGGGAGCTTCAGTACCCAGGTCAGCGAGTCACAGTGGAGGAGGTCAGCGAGTCACAGTGGAGGAGGTCAGCGAGTCACAGTGGAGGAGGTCAGTGAGTCAGGGTGGACCAGGTCAGCGAGTCACGGTGGAGCAGGGCAGCGAGTCAGGGGGGACGAGGTCAGCGAGTCAAGATGGAGCAGGTCAGCGAGTCAGGGGGGACCAGGTCAGCGAGTCACAGTGGAGGAGGTCAGCGAGTCACAGTGGAGGAGGTCAGTGAGTCACAGTGGAGGAGGTCAGCGAGTCACGATGGAGGAGGTCAGCGAGTCAGGGGGGACCAGGTCAGCGAGTCACAGTGGAGGAGGTCAGCGAGTCACAGTGGAGGAGGTCAGTGAGTCAGGGTGGACCAGGTCAGCGAGTCACGGTGGAGCAGGGCAGCGAGTCAGGGGGGACCAGGTCAGCGAGTCAAGATGGAGCAGGTCAGCGAGTCAGGGGGGACCAGGTCAGCGAGTCACAGTGGAGGAGGTCAGCGAGTCACAGTGGAGGAGGTCAGCGAGTCACGATGGAGGAGGTCAGCGAGTCACAGTGGAGGAGGTCAGCGAGTCAGGGGGGACCAGGTCAGCGAGTCACAGTGGAGGAGGTCAGCGAGTCACAGTGGAGGAGGTCAGTGAGTCACAGTGGAGGAGGTCAGTGAGTCACAGTGGAGGAGGTCAGTGAGTCAGGGGGGACGAGGTCAGCGAGTCACGGTGGAGCAGGGCAGCGAGTCAGGGGGGACCAGGTCAGCGAGTCACAGTGGAGCAGGTCAGCGAGTCACGGTGGAGCAGGGCAGCGAGTCAGGGGGGACGAGGTCAGCGAGTCAAGATGGAGCAGGTCAGCGAGTCAGGGGGGACCAGGTCAGCGAGTCACAGTGGACCAGGTCAGCGAGTCACGGTGGAGCAGGGCAGCGAGTCAGGGGGGACGAGGTCAGCGAGTCAAGATGGAGCAGGTCAGCGAGTCAGGGGGGACCAGGTCAGCGAGTCACAGTGAAGGAGGTCAGCGAGTCACAGTGGAGGAGGTCAGCGAGTCACGGTGGAGCAGGGCAGCGAGTCAGGGGGGACGAGGTCAGCGAGTCAAGATGGAGCAGGTCAGCGAGTCGGGGGGACCAGGTCAGCGAGTCACAGTGGAGCAGGTCAGCGAGTCAGGGGGGACCAGGTCAGCGAGTCAGGGTGGAGCAGGTCAGCGAGTCAGGGGGGACCAGGTCAGCGAGTCACAGTGGAGCAGGTCAGCGAGTCAGGGGGGACCAGGTCAGCGAGTCACAGTGGAGCAGGTCAGCGAGTCACGGTGGAGGAGGTCAGCGAGTCAGGGGGGACCAGGTCAGCGAGTCAGGGTGGAGCAGGTCAGCGAGTCAGGGGGGAGCAGGTCACCGTGTCAGGGTGAAGGAGGTCAGCACAGAAAAGCAGCAACCAGCAGGCAACAGAAAAACCGGCGAGAAAGGCGGCAGTGGCTCCACACGGCACCTGGCTGCTGCCATGTCGGCACATTACCTGGCTCAGCAGATCCAGATCTGTCGCTCAGAGAGGAAACACAGCAGAGACCGTGAAAATAGAGAGGATGGCCGCAGTCTGTGTTCCAGCGCCACAACACGTCACCACCAAGTGGCCCTGCCGCTGCTTCAGGACGCCTGCACCTCTCTCTCTCCGACACATTAAAAATAGGACGAGCAGACACGCGTCAGCCGAGTCACGTTGGCAGGAAGAGAGCGCGTCCTTCATGGGTCAGCACCAGCAGGACGCCTCCGAGGTCAGGACCTCAGATGCCTGCTGGAGACAAACAAGACATTCACCGGAGGAGACGTTCCGCGCGTGTTCCGAGGCCTTGGCCGTCGGGAAACAAAGCACAGCCGGACTCTGGACAACTGATTTATGAAGAACAGCTGGACACTGGCCGCACATGCAGGCACAACTTCACCACTGAACACAGCCAAAAACTCTCTTTCTACTTCCCGCCTGACAGAGCTTCTTCTACACCCGCAGGTTCTGACCCGGGAGAGACACAAGCTGCTCCAGTCCCAGTCTTTGGATTTCCCTGTGGACAAGACGCCAACAAACCATAACGCACATACTTGACAGGCCACCAGATCTCAGCGAGTCCAGTCCACTCCAGGTCTTTCAGTGGTGTCAGACACCTTCAAGATTTGGTCCCACGACAGTACAGGCAGCGGGTGAGGGTGTCCCCTCAAGGAAGGAGGTCCAGGTGGGATGTGCTGGGCAGGCTGGAGGCAGCTGTCTTCTGGGCCTCGTGGACCTTCAGGTGTTTCCTCAGGTAGCCTTCGAAGGGATAGCTCCTCCCACACACTGCGCAGCAGAAGGGTTTCTCCCCAGTGTGCATCCTCATGTGTTTGGTCAGAGACTCCTCCTGGTTGAAGCTCTTCCCACACACAGAGCAGCAGTTGCGCTTCTCCTCGCTGTGGATCCTCATGTGGACATTCAACGTTCCTCGACGGAAAAAGCTTTTTTGGCAGACTGGGCAGCAGAAGGGTTTCTCTCCCGTGTGCGATCTCATGTGAAGCTTCAGAGCACCGTTGTGAGTGACACATTTCCCACAGACGGAACACTGGAAGGGTTTCTCTCCAGTGTGCGTCCTCATGTGCTTCTTCAGAGACGTGTCCTGAGCAAAAGACGTGCCGCAGACCGAGCAGCTGAACGGCTTGTCTCCAGTGTGGACCCTCATGTGCTTCTTTAAAGTCCCTTTCACGCTGAAACTTTTGTCACACATGGGGCAGCTGAAGGGTTTCTCTCCAGAGTGGGTCCTCATGTGGACCTTCAGAGAGCCTTTCCGGAAGAAGCTCTTCTCACACACTGTGCAGCTGAAAGACTTCTGCTCGCTGTGCGTGACCATGTGAGCGGTCAGAGATCCTTTGCGGATGAAAGCCTTCCCACACTGGGAGCAGCTGAAGGGCTTCTCTCCGGTGTGGATTCGCATGTGAATCTTCAGCGACTCGTCCTGCATTAGCTCCTTCCCGCAGACGGAGCAACTGACCGGCTTCGTGCCAGCGTGAGACATCATGTGTTTCTTCAGCGATCCTTTCTGGTTGTAACATTTGCCACAGATCGAGCAGCAGTTGGCTTTCACTCCGGAGTGACACACCATGTGGCGGTTGAGATTGGCTCGAGAGGTGAAGGACTTGTCACACACAGAGCAGCTGAAGGTCCGTTCCGCGGAGTGAGAGAGCACGTGGCGCTTCAGATACACTCTGGAAGTGAATCCTTTTCCACAGTGCGGACAGCTAAAGGGTCTCTCTCCCGTGTGAGTCCTCCGGTGGATCTTCAGACATCCGCTCAGCCTGAAATGCTTCCCGCACTCGGAACACTGGAAAGGTTTCTCCCCCGTGTGCGCTCTCAGGTGCCTCTTCAGGTGCTCCCTCCACGTGAAGCTCTTCCCGCAGATGGAGCAGTGGAAGGGCTTCTCCCCGGTGTGAACGATCATGTGCTTCTTCAGGTACTCGGGCCGACTGAAGTGGCGACTGCACACCGGGCAGCAGATGGGCTTCCTTCCACGGCAGCTCTTCTGGTGTTGAGTCAATCCTGACTTGAAGCGAAAGTTCCGACCACATTCGGAGCAGGTGCAGAAGGTGGGCCTGTGGGCGGCGGCGGGCTTCCTGCTGCTCTGCCTCCAGTCCTCGCTGTCGTCCGTGTCCGAGCCGGCGGGCTCGGAAGGCGAGGGCGGGCCCGGCCCGCCGCTCTCCCCGCCGGCTGAGGTGGAGGCTTGGGCTTCCTCCTCCTCCTCCTCCTCATCATCTTCGCTTTTCACAATGACCACGTTGAGAGGCCAGTCAGCCAGCTCTTCCTCGCCCCCCTCCTCCTCCTCTTCCTCTTTGATGTGAAACCCTTCTGGGTCCTGATCCAGGCCGCCGGAGCTGCGGTCCTCAGGAGGCGTGTCTGCACAGACAGTCCAAGGCTCAAACACAAGCGTCGGCAGGCGGCGGGACAGCGCTCTCACCGTCACCGTGACCATGGTCCACCTCTGTCTTCACAGCCAAGCAGCAGGTGACATCTTCCTCCTCCTCTTCCTCTTTGATGTGAAATCCTTCGGGCTCCGGGAACAGGCCGGAGCGGCGGTCCGGCGGTGGAACCCGCGTGCCTGCGAGACAGGTGAGAGAGGCGAGGTCATATGTTGCCCAGGTCCACGGAACTGTCACGGCGGCCGGAGCTCGGCTGGATCGTGTGATTCACGTCCATGCTCCCTCTGAGCAGACACACACTTCAGTCTGAGGGGGGGGTGCGTGTGTGTGTGTGTGTGGAGGGGGGGCATGTCCTCACAAGGTTCAAGCAGTTGGTTCTAACTGGGGACAACAGTCTGCTTCAGGTGAGCCATGTGTTTCAGGCGGTTATAGGCTTGGGCCAGAGGCTGGGGAAAGGGTGATGGTCCTCACACTGTCCCCTCATTGGGGGATAGAAAGGAGGGCTCACCGTCCCAGAGGCGCCGCACTTCAGGCCTCCCTGCGGAGCAGCAGGAGACACCGACCTCCTCCTCCTCCTCCTCCTCCTCCGCACGAGCGCCCGGTTGATCGACGCGCCGCGCGCCTGCAGAGACACGGTGGCTATAAACACGTTCTAAAACAGGAAGTGACATCAGCTCGCGCTGCAGGCGAAGAAACAAAGACGCATCCCGTGCGTGTTGGCGCGTGCGCATGTACCGACCTGAGACCTCCAGCAGCTTCATGTTGACGCTGTTGCCGTCACGACTCACGGACACCATCGGTCCGCAGATGTTCTCCATGTTGGTCCTCGCAGGAGACCAGCAGAAGGAGGAGGAAGCACAAGGCGGGTGCCGAGGGGCGCAAACGGAAGCAATGCGCAATCTGTCAGGCGACGCTGCATGTCGTCATTTCCGGGTCCGATGAGTTACCGAAGGCGGAGTTTCAGCGGAGACCAAAACAGCGCAAACGTTACCGACTGTCTCCTGCACGCGCTGTGTATGAAGACAATGAAAACGCTCCTCATATTTCCATCCACGCAGAGAAGGCTGTCTTCCGCATTCACACCCAACTTCC
>NC_071343.1:10000-165000 GCF_027744825.2 Synchiropus splendidus | reverse complement strand
GATCTGGACTGGATCAGTCTGGATCTGGACTGGATCAGTCTGGATCTGGACTGGATCATACTGGATCTGGACTGGATCTGGATTAGATCAGGACTGGATCAGTCTGATCTGGACTGGATCATACTGGAACTGGATTAGATCAGGACTGGATCAGTCTGGATCTGGACTGGATCAGGACTGCATCTGGACTGGATCTGGATTAGATCAGGACTGGATCAGTCTGCATCTGGACTGGATCATACTGGATCTGGACTGGATCTGGATTAGATCTGGACTGGATCAGTCTGGATCTGGACTGGATCAGTCTGGATCTGGATTAGATCTGGACTGGATCAGTCTGGATCTGGACTGGATCAGTCTGGATCTGGACTGGATCATACTGGATCTGGACTGGATCTGGATTAGATCAGGACTGGATCAGTCTGGATCTGGACTGGATCATACTGGATCTGGACTGGATCTGGATTAGATCAGGACTGGATCAGTCTGGATCTGGACTGGATCATACTGGAACTGGATTAGATCAGGACTGGATCAGGACTGCATCAGTCTGGATCAGGACTGGATCAGTCTGGATCTGGACTGGATCATACTGGAACTGGATTAGATCAGGACTGGATCAGTCTGGATCTGGACTGGATCAGGACTGCATCAGTCTGGATCAGGACTGGATCAGTCTGGATCTGGACTGGATCATACTGGATCTGGACTGGATCTGGATTAGATCTGGACAGGATCTGAATGACATCAGGACTGGATCAGGACTGGATCTGGATTAGATCTGGACAGGATCTGAATGACATCAGGACTGGATCAGACTGGATCTGGACTGGATCTGGATTAGATCTGGACAGGATCTGAATGACATCAGGACTGGATCAGACTGGATCTGGACTGGATCTGGATTAGATCTGGACAGGATCTGAATGACATCAGGACTGGATCTGACTGGGTCTGGACTGGATCTGGATTACATCTGGACATGATCTGAATGACATCAGGACTGGATCAGACTGGATCTGGACTGGATCTGGATTACATCAGGACTGGATCACACTGGATCTGGACTGAATCTGGATTAGATCTGGACTGGATCAGGACTGGCTCAGACTGGAGCGAGAGAGTGCTTGGCTGTCGAGCTACTGTTGCAGCAGCAGGACCTGCAGAGGCTGAGAGGCTTTGTTATTGTAAAGGTCAGTGATTCATCACCCGACACACACACACACACACACGCGTCTCTACAAAGGTCAGACACAAGGCGCTGGTGCAGAAACAAAAGCAGCAAAGTTGTAACAGAAACAAAGGGTTTGAAAGTGAAGTGGGTGTGGAGAAGTGTGTAGGTGGGTGGGTGGTCTTGTTTATCCCACTTTGTGGGGACCGTTTCTTGACAAAACACGGTTAGTCCTCAACATGTCTGGTCCAGAGTCCAGGTTCAGGTGAGCCATGTGTTTAGGGGCAGCGGTCCCCACGAGGACAGCGAGACAAGAGTGCGTGATGATGACAGCGCCCCCAGGCAGCAGCATGAGGCTCCGCCCCACCTGTGACAGGCCTGGAGGAGCCGGCGCCTCCCACCTCAACCAGAGATGTTTGTCACAGAAAGCAACTTCAAACCAGCCGCAGATGAGACAGCAGTGTGTAAAGGAGCTGTTCAAAGAGCCCTGAGCAGCAGGCGAGCGCTTAACCTTCCCTCCGCGCCGCCGCCGCCGCCTCCTGTTCCCACTAAACTGATGCATAAATCTCCATCAATAATCTGCCATCAGCACCATCAGAGCCGCCGCTGACACCATGGCCGACATCCTCCAGGTGAGGCCCCGGCACCGCGAGCTACCAACACTTCCTGAAGTCACATGACCGACGGGAAACATGTCGCTTCAGGGGCTCCCAGCGCAGCACCGACAGCCTGACGCTCCACTCGCCGCAGGAAGCTCGACGGTGGAGGATGAGCGCGATAAAGCGGCGTGACGCGGCGCCATCCATCAGCCAGAGCCGGCGCCCGCCTGCATCCTGGGTCGTGTTTGTGCTGATCCATCAGCCGCCGGGCGGGGGAGGGGCGGCACCTCGCTGTTTCGGCGAGCCCTCCAATAAATCACACTTAGCGGCGACTGGACAGGAGTGCAGGTGGGAGGACGGTGCTTCATTTGCATGAGGGACAGGAAGTGACATCAGCATCACGTTCACCTCAGGTTCAGAGGGCCACGCCAGAGTGGCGTGACACACGCCTGTCCCTGCGTCCTCGTGAGGACCTCTCGTCACCCTTCCCCAGAAACTCATGGCAAACCGGAACCAGGACCCTGGACTGGAGCCAGTAGTTTGGACGTCTTCACCCTCAGATGGAGGCCAAATGGTCCCCACAAGTGGGGATAATCCAGGCACACACACACACAGGTTCCCACAGGACGTCCTCGGAGTCTCCAATAAAGAGGATTACTGACGTGGCCGTGTGCAGTGGAGTGTTTCCAATGAAATAATAATTCCGTCAGGTCTGGAGCCGCTTCCTCTCGGCGCAGTATCACTCTCCGCTGCGAGGTCATTAACGCCTGCGTGTAAAAATAAAGCGGCGTGTTTGCATGAAGGCTGTGAGAAGACGAGGAGTCAGCGCCTGGGCAGAGCTGCAGGCTTCACACACACACACACGCAGCGGCAGAGAGGAGGCGCTGAGAGGAATGTCAAACAACAGTCAGCCTCCTGAGGCTGCGGCGGCTCCAGGGCTCTCCAGTCCATGTGTCTTCACACATGGATCACCTTCACAGGAGCCATCGCTCTTGTTGCCAGGCAACCAGCTACGGGAGAGTCCGCTTCAGCTTCCTGGACCGCCTCAAGCGTGACCTGTGACACGGCTGCAGCTCCAGGAGAAACCTGCCTCCAGCGTGACAGAGAGAGAGAGACGTGGGAGAGCGGAGGACCCAAGTTGGGTCGGCCTGCTGCAGCCTCAGCCCAGTCGCTGCTTCTGCTTCTCATTCGGGAAATCCTTTTTTGGAGCGGGCACGGCTCTGGACTGATGCACGTGCGACAGGCCCGTGGTCAGTCGACGGCCAGAGACTCAGACCGTGTTTCCCGGCAGAGAGCGAGCGCAGCGGCGGCCGGGTCGCTCGGCTCCAGAATCCATTTCTCGGCTCATCAGCCGGCAAACGTGGAGAGGAAGTGGAAGTGCAGCGGCGCCGACGAGTGACTGGCGAGCAATGAGGTGAGAAAGTGGCAGATTTAGACGCTCGGCAACGGCTTCAGGAGAAACCATCACCGAGCATAAACAGGCGAGCGTGAGCGCGGCTCAGCAGCAGCCAGCAAACCAGCCGCGACCGCCCGCTCGGCGGTCCTCGCCGAGACGCAGGAGGCGCTGCCCAGCACAGGGACACTGACTCTCTTCCACTCTGCTGCCAGGACGCTAACAAGATTAACTCGATGAGCGCACACACACACACACACACACACACACGAAGGCCTGAGCAGTGCAGCCGCAGCCTCCGCGGCTTCTCTTCTCTCCATCGCGTGTCACGTTACACTCATTCTCACTCCTGGTTCCAGTCGTGACTCCAGTGACAGCATCCAGTCGTCGTGTTCCTCAGGTTGGGCGGACCTTGTTGACGAGGGTGTAACCTGGACCAGGGCGCTCCACGTCTGTAGTCAGACGCATCACATGACTTGGCCACGCTTGAGGGTTGGACTCATCGGCTCTGAGGCGGTTCTGTTCGACCTACCCGGCCCAAATCTGAGCTTCAACTGGACACAAAGACCTCCGTCACTGGAAGGTTCAGGAGACCCGACCAACTTTTGGAGCTCTGTCACATGACTGGCGTCTTCACTTGACCGATGGGGCACAAGACAGTCACCATGACAACGGACGCCCTCCACTCCTCATCCTTCAGCTTCCCCTCTTCCTCTCACTTTTGCTCGTCCCACACTCCTTATTGTCCTTCACACAGCCCCAGTTCCTGCTCTTCCTTCTCTCCTCTCTTTCCTCCTTCTGCTCCTCCAATGTAACCGTCAGCAGGACTCAGGTCGCCTATTCTCCAGGGAGTGACAATCCAAGTACACACCGCTGGTTCCGGCTCTGGTCCAGAGAGAGTGTCTCATGGACCTGCGAGCCGAGACACCCACAACACCGACTCAAGCGGAGCAAAGATACCGAGCGCAGGTCGCCTCTTACCGGATGAGCTGGAGACGATCGCCCGCTGGACGTTCGCCGGTGTCGGTTCCGCTCGGGTTCCGGTGCCGATGATGCCGGACTGCTGCTGCCCTCGCTGCTTCTCCCGCGACAGAAGAACCCGAGGCGCATTCCCGAGCAGCGCGTGCGCGAGCAGGTTCCGTGAGGATGAAGCGACGGGTGGAGGGGGGGAGAGGGGGAGGGAGAGGGAGAGAGAGAGAGGGAGAGAGAGAGAGAGGGAGAGGGAGAGTGTGTTTTGAGGAGAAAAACGGCGCGCGTTTAGCGGAAGAAGATTGACACGTTCTCAGCAAACAACACAACACGAGCGCGTCGATCTCTCCCGCCACCTGCTGGCTGCTCAAGCACAGTTCTACTTGGTGCTGTGACGTCACCAAATGCCGGTTGGACTTGTTCGAAGTGGAACCAGCGGCTCCTGAGCAGGAAGTGCAGCAGCCGCGTGAGAACGCTCGAGCACAGCAGCAAAGAGAAGAGTGAAGACGCGCTGCCGTCGCTGTGGACGAGCCTCCGCCAAACACGTGTTTAGCTACCTTCATCGGCACAGCGAGACCAGTCTGACCCGAGCCTAACACGTGCCACTGACTGAGTCGATGGTCATTGAAAATGTACGCCGGAGTTGTATCTCGCTGCCGCAGTCAGTGCGCGTGCGGGGCTGGCTCATCTGTGAGGACATGTGGGTTCGTCAGGATCGGTTTAGCCCAGAAGTGAGGGTGAAACCTTCAGCATAGCTGGGCTCGGTTCTGATACTCGTAAGGACGAGGGTGTGCGTGTGCGTTGAAACGATCCAAACGCGAGAACGTTTTCGGTGGTGAACACTAGGGGGCGCAAGTTTTTACGTGTCAGGTCAGTCGTTTCTGTTTTCGCAACGGTCTCAGATCAAGCAACCGAACTTTGGGGAAGCGGCGCTGCAGGTGCGAGCAGGCCTTTCTTTGAGCTGATGCCGATCTAGTGTGTTTTGTGACCCCAAAGCAGCGCTACAGGGTGTGTTTGCACTTGCTCCGAAACAGTCCGCCGTGGAGGAAAAGTGGACCTGGACTGGGTCGGAGAGTCCCAGTGCCAGGGCTTCGTGTCGCCAGGAGTCTGACGGACAAACTCCACACCGCCTGATCCGGACACTTCCCCTCGCACGCGGTCCTTCAAAATAAAAGCATACAAACCAAACGCCTGCATGTTCGCTGCGGGTGGGCGCGCGCGCGCGCGTGCGTTTCCTACGATCACGATTCCTGGAAAACTCATTCGATGTCGCTATGTCTTCACGGTGTGTGCGTTTGGCTGTCATGGCCGCCGCGGTTCTGCTGGAAGGAATTTCCTCGGGGTTTCCAGCTGGGCGTGTCTGGCCACCGGAGGCGTGGCCGAGAGTCCGGATTCTCCCCGGCGGGACTTCGGTCTGGTCCGGCCAGAAAGACTGCGCTGCTGTGACATGGCCGACGCTCTGCTGCTGGACCTGGTACACGGCTGCTGCGCGTCCCCGCGAGGCCTGTCAGTCACGGACGCGCGCGTCTTCCTGCTGCGCGGGAAACACGAGCGGGACTTGAACAAGCCGCCGGGGAGCGCGCGCGTGCTGGACTGCGAGTCCACCGCGGAGGGCTTGTTCCGCTTGAAGCAGATTCTGGACCAGCTGGACTTGAAGTCGGTCCAGGTTGTGACCAGCCCGCGGGGACGGGACCGGCTGCGTCGGTACCTGTCGCTGCTCTTCACGGACGTGTACGAGTTCTCCTTCCTGGTGGAGTGCGCCAGCTGCTCGGGCCACGCCCACCCGGACCGACCAGCCCAGGTAGAACCGGATGCAGAGAAAGAAGTGGCCGAGTACCTGCACGAGTTGCCGGCTCTGAAGGGTCCCGTCTCGGTTTTGACGTCGTCGCTCATCCCAGGTGCCCCAGTTCTGCCAGAAATCTCTGTCTTGCCTTTGTCGCTGAGGCGGACCAGCGCTTTAGTGACACGCCAGGTGTGCAGCCGGTGCTCCAGGCTGAGCGGGGTCAGGCTCCTGAAGCCTCCGGTGCCACCTTGCTTCTGCGTGCGCCCATGAGGGCTGGGACAGGCTGCAGCCTCCTGAAGAACCTTCCACCCGCTGTTTTTCAGACCTCTTCGGCCATGGCTTCAGCTGCAGGACCGGAGGCGTCACTGACATCGCCACGCTGTCGGCTCTCAACCTCTTCAGCAGCCGCCAGCGCCGAGACCCTCCTGCCGTGGTGCAGGAGAACCAGCGGCGCCTGGCGCTCCACGCGGGCTTCCACCCGAGGCCCCTGCTCATGCTCAAGGTGCGTGTGTTTGAGGATGAAGACTCGACTTGATGAAGTGCGTGTTGGGTGGGGGCTTGTTTTGCCATACTTGCGAGCACCAAGTCTTGAGAGGCCAGACGTCCTCACAAGGTTTAGAGGGTTAAATCCACAGTGGAAGTGGTTTGTTCTAACTGGGTCCGGGTGAGTCTGGTGAGTCATGTGTTCTGGGGCAGAGGTCCTCACAAGGACTGAGAGACAAGTGTGGCTCCCTCACTTAAGTGACCTCTGACCTGCTCCAGGTGGAACACTCCAACAGGGTCTGGGTTCTGGGACGAGATGAACCAGAACGGTTCGACGCCATGGTGACGGACCGGGCCGGCGTGGTTCTGGCGGCTCCGGGCGCCGACTGCATCCCCATCCTGTTGGCAGACCCGGTGACCCGAGTCATCGGGGTGGCTCACGCTGGTGAGTGTTTTGATGTGGAGCAGCAAAGGCCACACAGCAGGTGAAGGTGTTGCGTCTGATGTCTGGCCCTTGCCGTACGTGGTGTGCAGCCCAAAACGTTCCCCCACTGTGGGACCAATAGAGGCCGAGCAAACTCCGCCCTCATTCATCAACGCTGCGACTGCAGCCACTTCCACGCTGCTTTGTGACGTCACCAGAACAGCGAGAAGTTCGAGGTTTTTGCGAATGTATTTCACTGCAAAGATCGACGTACACGGAGCCCTGGAAGTGACGTGCACGGCGTTTCCTTTTCACCTGGTGATCAACCCTCTCTCCAGATACGACCGTCAGCGCCTGCGTCGCTGCCTCTCTGGCGGAGCATTTCCTGACATCCTCCCGGAACCGCCTGCGTGCCACTTCCAGTCCGGAGGAGAAGGCACCTGACCAGACACGTGCAGACAGTGACCGACTATGGTGACGGACGGCTACGAAGCCACTGTGCTTCCAGGAGGATGTCACAAAATGCTCTGCCAGAGAGGCAGCGACGCAGGCGCTGATTGTCACCAGATAAAAATGAGCACGAGATCGCCGTTATCTCGGGATAAGAACGTGCTCCGGAACGGTGACAGAGAGCAGGTCAAGGCTGCCCCCTTGTGTTTGGACTCCGCACGGCAGCTGTGGCTCCAACCGTCAGGGAAACAGCCGCGACGCTTGAGGTCACTGCAGTGGCGCGACCTCACGCGGTCAGTCATGGCGTGGCTGCAGCGGCTGCCGCCCAGCTGAGCTCCTGCGCAGAGCCACCAGCATCATCACAATCCTCCAACCTGCAGGCTGGAGAGGAACGCTGATGGGCGTTGCCGTGGCGACCGTGGAGGCCATGGTGACGGGGTTCGGTTGCCGGGTCCAAGACCTGCTGGTGGTGCTGGGCCCGTCCGTGGGGCCGTGCTGCTTCAGGCTGGACCGGGAGAGGGCGCTGGACTTCCACCCCGACTGCGTGGCCGACCCCGGGTCTGAGCGGCCGCACGTCAACATCCGGCTGCAGAACAGGTAGGCGCGGCGTCCGCCCGCGGTGACCCCTGTGACCCCCTGCCACCCTCCCTCCCAGGATCCTCCTCCAGAGGGGCGGGGTTCTGCCGGAGAGGATCCACGACGACACGGTGAGCGGCCGCGCCGGCGTCACCCTCTGCACCTCCTGCCACCCGCAGCGCTTCTTCTCTCACGTCAGAGACGGACCCAACTTTGGGACCCAGGTGGGTTTCCTGTGGATCAAAGAGAGGCCGGAGCCGGAGCGGCCTGCAGGGGGCGCCGCAAGCTGACGCGACTGTCTGACGTCATGGCCGCTGAAAAACACTGCTGCAGTTTGTGTGTCGGGCCACCAGGGGGCAGGCTCTTCCGCACTTCTGTCCACACTGTGGTGAATTAAAACGCGTATCTCCTCACCTGGCTGGTCACACCTGAGCTGAGGGGCGGGCGGGCTCCCACTCTCCTGATCAGCCCAGACTTTGCTGTGTGTAGCGTGGGACGTTAGAGCAGGTGTGCGGCGGATGGTGGAGGAGCAGAAGCTGGACAGATGGAGGCCCCGGCGCGGCGAGGAGGAGGCGGAGACTTGGAGCGGCCAGTGGCCTGGCGCGGGCGCTGCTGAGGTGCGGGCTCCGCCTCCCGCTCCAGGGAGCTGAAGCGCTCCAGCACGCAGTGCGCCGTGAGCCGCGCCTCCGGGTCATGGTCCCAGCACTCCACCACGGTGGAGCAGAACACGCTCATCCCCTGCAGCAGACCGGCGGTCAAGACCCGCCCACTCCGTCTGTGGGCGTGCCCAGACTCCCACCTGATGCTGAGTCCAGGTGAGCGGGATCTGGGGTCGCCCTCTGTCCCTCAGGACCAGCTCTCTCATGCTGTCCACACTGGGCTGGTCACAGACCTGGGACCCGAACACTGGCTGGTAGCTCCTCACCTCTGCACACACACACACACACACACACACACGTGAGGAGGGCCGGGCGGCGGCAGGACCTCCGCTCACCTCCGGCGGCACGGCAGCGTGAGCCCATCTCCCACAGCACCAGAGCCAGCGAGTACACGTCCATTTGCTTGAAGGTCTCCGGGTCCTCCAGGTTGACGCGAGACTCCAAGACCTCGGGAGCCATGTACCGAGCCGTCCCCACCTGCCGAGAGCGCAGGGTTGACCTTTGAACCGGAGGGGTCGGAGGCGCGGGCATCACCTGTCCGCTGTTGGCCAAGTCGTCCGTGGTCAGCGCCAGGTCCAGTCGCAGCGCCAGGCCGAAGTCACACAGCGCGCACTGCTGGTCCTGCTTCACCATGACGTTGCTGCTCTTCAGGTCCCGGTGGGCCACGGGCACCTGCAGCGGGAGCGGACACAACATTACGAACACCCCCCACCCAGTGGTCTGTCGTGGCACGCCGCCCCCTGGTGTTACCTTGGGCTCCCCGCTGGTTGTGGTGTCGCTGTGGAGGTAGGCCAATCCTCGGGCGACGCTGGTTGCCATGACGACCAGTTCTTGCCAGCTGAGGACGTGGTCTCTGAGGAAGTCCTGCAGGTTCCCGCGGCCATGATAGTCCAAGACCAGCCAGAAGGTCCTGTGGCCCAGCGTGGCCCTCTCCTCGGCTGCCAGGAAGCGGACCACGTTGTGGTGCTGGAGGTTGGGGTCCGCGAGGATGGAGCGCTCGCTCCTCCATGAGCTGCACTCCAGAGCGGGGAACACCTTCACTGCCACGTCCTCGCCGCCCGCCAGCAGCGTGGCCCTCCACACCTCAGCAAACCGGCCCCGGCCCACCACGGTCTCCAGCCTGATCGGCAGCAGTTCTGCCCCCGCGCCGTCGTCCTCGGGAGGCGTGACCTCCCCCAGAAACCGGAGGCTCCCACAAGGTTGGTCCGGAACCTGCCGCAGCCCCGCTGAGCTTTTGGAGGTCCAGGCACGGCCAGGGTGCCCGCTGGGCCTCCCAGCCTGATGGCTACGATAGCAGTAGAAGGTGGCACTGATGGTCAAGGCCACCAGGAGGAGCGGAGCCAGACTCACCATCACCACCGGAAGCACGTCTGTAGACCGGAGCCGGGCAAAGCCTGCAGACACCGACGCCTTGGTGAGGCTGAAGAACCAGAGGCAGCCATTCCTGCTGCGACATCATCCACCCAGGATTCAGTCCATCCCACCATCGACTGGACAGCCTTCCGCCATCCAGCCATCATCTACTGAACATCCTTCCATCATCATCCATCATCTACTGAACATCCATCCATCATCTACTGAACATCCCTCATCATCCATCCATCATCTACTGAACATCCCTCATCATCCATCCATCATCTACTGAACATCCATCATCATCCATCCATCATCTACTGAACATCCCTCATCATCCATCCATCATCTACTGAACATCCATCCATCATCTACTGAACATCCCTCATCATCCATCATCTACTGAACATCCCTCATCATCCATCCATCATCTACTGAACATCCATCCATCATCCATCCATCATCTACTGAACATCCATCCATCATCTACTGAACATCCCTCATCATCCATCCATCATCTACTGAACATCCCTCATCATCCATCCATCATCTACTGAACATCCATCATCATCCATCCATCATCTACTGAACATCCCTCATCATCCATCCATCATCTACTGAACATCCATCCATCATCTACTGAACATCCCTCATCATCCATCATCTACTGAACATCCATCCATCATCTACTGAACATCCATCCATCATCTACTGAACATCCCTCATCATCCATCATCTACTGAACATCCATCCATCATCTACTGAACATCCCTCATCATCCATCCATCATCTACTGAACATCCATCCATCATCTGCTGAACATCCCTCATCATCCATCCATCATCTACTGAACATCCATCCATCATCCACTGAACATCCCTCATCATCCATCCATCCATCTTGGTCCTCACCGGACTGACCACGAGCCGGTGGACGGTGGAACAGCAGCCGGTCGTTGCACTCGTGCGCTCCTCTGCAGCCGCACACCATCACGGCGCCGTCGTCGCTCAGCGCCGGGGTCATGTGGCACTCTCTGGAGAAGCCGTCGCGCGACAGGCCGGCCTGCACGCCCTCTAGTGGCAACGCTGGGTTGTGGCACATTGTTTGGACCACGGTGGACTCGTTGTTCTTCCTCCTGCGGGGTCAGGGGGAGCCACATGACCGGCGGAGGGAGACGCCAGAGAAGACAGAGGTCCTCACCAGACGGCCACGCAGAGCTCCTCGATGGCGCCACAGAAGGAGCCCTCGGAGCAGTTGCTGAGGCAGAGCTGCTCCCTGCAGACGGGCCGGGACGCCTCGCACCACTTGCAGAAGTTGAAGTTCAGGTGGCTCGAAGACTCCACAAGAGCTGCAAGAGGGTTCGGTTGTTGAGGCCGACTGAGAGGGTCTGAGTCGTCCACCACCATGCGACACCGAGACCAAGCGTGAGGGGGCAGCGCGCGCGTGCGTGTGTGCGCGAAGCCAGAAGTGGACTGTTGCGGCTCTGTTCTCCATGTGCTCGGCCCGGAGGCTCATGGGAAGTCTGGAGCGCCTCTCCACGCGCAGTCCAGTGAGGCTGTTCTGAGCATGCTCCGTTCACACGCTGATGTCGTCAGTGGCACATGAACGGCCGCAGGGACAGACAGACACAGCCTGGCACAGTGACGCGCGCATCACTGTCTTCATCACGGTCACCATGGTCTTCATCAGTGGGACCAGTAAAGCACGTCTCATCTAACATCATCATCATCATCATCATCATCATCATTCAACACAGAAACGAAGGAGCTCCCCCCCCCAACACCCCCTCCTCACCCCCAACCCTAACCCTAACCCAACACTCACTCTCGGCCAGCAGGCGCAGCAGCAGAGCCAGCAGCGGGCCGAACCCGCCCATGGTCAGCGCTGGTTCCGTCGGTCCGCGTCCGTCTGGCCGCTCGCTGTTGGCACACACTGGTCCAGATGTTCCTCCTCGTCCAGATGTGTTCCCGCTCCGCCCACGGCTCCTCCTCCTCGGTCCCGGTTCTGACAACTTCTCTTGCCTTTGGACACTTCGCTGCTGTGACGGCTCCAGTCACATTCACACGTCTGACAGCTGAGTGTGTGCGAGAGAGAGAGAGAGAGAGAGAGAGAGAGAGAGAGAGAGAGAGAGAGAGACCGCGTCCGGTCTCGTCACATCAGTCTCTCTCTCTCTCTCTCTCTCACAGACTCGCGCTCACCTTCACCGTGACGTCACAGCTCTTTAAAACTACCCGCACTCGGAGGCGCGAGTCCAGCTCCGCGGACCGGGACCGGCGCTCCAGGGCCCATCGGAACCGGCGGAAGAAGCGGGTCGCCTCGTCATGGTTCGGGCTCTCATCATCGCGATTCCTTGGCTGCTCCAGATGTCCGGCACCGACGCGCACTTCCAGATGACCGGCACCTGCCGCATGATCTGCGACCCCTACTCCCCCAAAGCCAGCGCCACGCCTCTGGAGCTCCTGCAGGAAGTGAGTGCGCTTCCGGACCCAAACTATGCTCACGCGAATAAAGGCGACCCGGGACGTCCTGGGAAGCCGGGACCCAGAGGGCCACCCGGGGAACCAGGGCCGCCGGGCCCGAAAGGCCCCCCGGGCAGCAGAGGGGTCGCGGGGAAGGCAGACACCGGAGCCGAAGCCGCGCTTGCCATCGGCGGGGAGAAGATCGCCTTCTATGTGGGACTGAAGAACCCGCACGAGGGCTACGAGGTGCTGAGGTTCGACGACATCATCACGAACCTGGGGAACGACTACGAGCCCTCCACCGGAAAGTTCACCTGCCAAGTCACCGGGACCTATTTCTTCACCTACCACGTCCTGATGCGCGGAGGGGACGGCACCAGCATGTGGGCCGACCTGTGCAAGAACGGGCAGGTGAGTCAAGCGCGCGGGGGGAGCGTCGCGACGCGCCACTGTGTCTGACGTGTCCGCCCGCAGGTCCGCGCCAGCGCCATCGCCCAGGACGCGGACCAGAACTACGACTACGCCAGCAACAGCGCGGTTCTGCACCTGGACGCGGGAGACGAGATCTACGTCAAGCTGGATGGCGGGAAAGCGCACGGCGGGAACAACAACAAGTACAGCACTTTCTCCGGCTTCCTGCTGTACCCGGACTGACCGGTTCCGATGACTTGGAGCGCTTGATGACCATCCCGCCACCACGGAATTCATGACGCGGATCTCCTTATGACGTCATCGCCATCCTCGTTCGTCACGCAGGGCTTCCTTTGGCAGAACACGGGCCCGTGACCTGACCCGGGTTCCACTGTGGCATCTCGGCTCGTCTGATCTCACCGCGGTTACATTCCAGAATAAATGGAAGAAGTGGCTCACGCACCTGTGTCGATGGTCAAACTCCAGACTGTATTTATTCATGTGTTTGTTTGGACACAATGTTTTATTAAACTCTCACACTGGTCACCATGACGACACTAATGTGTCACTCTCACACTGGTCACCATGACGACACGGGTGTGTCACTCTCACACTGGTCACCATGACGACACTAATGTGTCACTCTCACACTGGTCACCATGACGACACGGGTGTGTCACTCTCACACTGGTCACCATGACGACACTAATGTGTCACTCTCACACTGGTCACCATGACGACACGGGTGTGTCACTCTCACACTGGTCACCATGACGACACTAATGTGTCACTCTCACACTGGTCACCATGACGACACGGGTGTGTCACTCTCACACTGGTCACCATGACGACACTAATGTGTCACTCTCACACTGGTCACCATGACGACACGGGTGTGTCACTCTCACACTGGTCACCATGACGACACTAATGTGTGACTCTCACACTGGTCACCAAGACGACACTAATGTGTCACTCTCACACTGTTCACCAAGACGACACCAATGTGTCACTCTCGCACTGGTCACCACGACGACACTAATGTGTCACTCTCACACTGGTCACCATGACGACACTAATGTGTCGCTCTCACACTGGTCACCACCACGACACTGGTGTGTCACTCTCACACTGGTCACCACCACGACACTAATGTGTCACTCTCACACTGGTCACCACGACGACACTAATGTGTCACTCTTACACTGGTCACCATGACGACACTAATGTGTCACTCTCACACTGGTCACCACGACGACACTGGTGTGTCACTCTCACACTGGTCACCACGACGACACTGGTGTGTCACTCTCACACTGGTGTGTCACTCTCACACTGGTCACCAAGACGACACTGGTGTGTCACTCTCACACTGGTCACCATGACGACACTGGTTTGTCACTCTCGTACTAGTCACCACGACGACACTAATGTGTCACTCTCACACTGGTCACCATGATGACACTGGTGTGTCACTCTCACACTGGTCACCACGACGACACTGGTTTGTCACTCTCGTACTAGTCACCACGACGACACTAATGTGTCACTCTCACACTGGTCACCATGATGACACTGGTGTGTCACTCTCACACTGGTCACCACGACGACACTAATGTGTCACTCTCACACTGGTCACCATGATGACACTAATGTGTCACTCTCACACTGGTCACCATCACGACACTAATGTGTCACTCTCACACTGGTCACCACGACGACACTAATGTGTCACTCTCACACTGGTCACCATGATGACACTGGTGTGTCACTCTCACACTGGTCACCACGACGACACTAATGTGTCACTCTCACACTGGTCACCATCACGACACTGGTGTGTCACTCTCACACTGGTCACCACGACGACACTAATGTGTCACTCTCACACTGGTCACCATGACGACACTAATATGTCACTCTCACACTGGTCACCACGACGACACTAATGTGTCACTCTCACACTGGTCACCATGATGACACTGGTGTGTCACTCTCACACTGGTCACCACGACGACACTGGTGTGTCACTCTCGCATCAGTCACCATGACGACACTAACGTGTCACTCTCGCATCAGTCACCATGACGACACTAATATGTCACTCTCACACTGGTCACCACGACGACACTGGTGTGTCACTCTCACACTGGTCACCACGACGACACTGGTGTGTCACTCTCACACTGGTCACCATGATGACACTGGTGTGTCACTCTCACACCGGTCACCACGACGACACTGGTGTGTCACTCTCGCATCAGTCACCATGACGACACTAACGTGTCACTCTCGCATCAATCACCATGACGACACTAATATGTCACTCTCACACTGGTCACCACGACGACACTGGTGTGTCACTCTCACACTGGTCACCACGACGACACTGGTGTGTCACTCTCACACTGGTCACCACGACGACACTGGTGTGTCACTCTCACACTGGTCACCACGACGACACTGGTGTGTCACTCTCACACTGGTCACCACGACGACACTAATGTGTCACTCTCACACTGGTCACCATGACGACACTGGTGTGTCACTCTCACACTGGTCACCACGACGACACGGGTGTGTCACTTTCACACTGGTCACCATGACGACACTAATGTGTCACTCTCACACTGGTCACCATGACGACACTAGTGTGTGACTCTCACACTGGTCACCACGACGACACTAATGTGTCACTCTCACACTGGTCACCAAGACGACACTGGTGTGTCACTCTCACACTGGTCACCATGACGACACTGGTTTGTCACTCTCGTACTAGTCACCACGACGACACTAATGTGTCACTCTCACACTGGTCACCATGACGACACTGGTGTGTCACTCTCACACTGGTCACCACGACGACACTAATGTGTCACTCTCACACTGGTCACCATGATGACACTAATGTGTCACTCTCACACTGGTCACCATCACGACACTAATGTGTCACTCTCACACTGGTCACCACGACGACACTAATGTGTCACTCTCACACTGGTCACCATGATGACACTGGTGTGTCACTCTCACACTGGTCACCACGACGACACTAATGTGTCACTCTCACACTGGTCACCATCACGACACTGGTGTGTCACTCTCACACTGGTCACCACGACGACACTAATGTGTCACTCTCACACTGGTCACCATGACGACACTAATATGTCACTCTCACACTGGTCACCACGACGACACTAATGTGTCACTCTCACACTGGTCACCATGATGACACTGGTGTGTCACTCTCACACTGGTCACCACGACGACACTGGTGTGTCACTCTCGCATCAGTCACCATGACGACACTAACGTGTCACTCTCGCATCAGTCACCATGACGACACTAATATGTCACTCTCACACTGGTCACCACGACGACACTGGTGTGTCACTCTCACACTGGTCACCACGACGACACTGGTGTGTCACTCTCACACTGGTCACCATGATGACACTGGTGTGTCACTCTCACACTGGTCACCACGACGACACTGGTGTGTCACTCTCGCATCAGTCACCATGACGACACTAACGTGTCACTCTCGCATCAATCACCATGACGACACTAATATGTCACTCTCACACTGGTCACCACGACGACACTGGTGTGTCACTCTCACACTGGTCACCACGACGACACTGGTGTGTCACTCTCACACTGGTCACCACGACGACACTGGTGTGTCACTCTCACACTGGTCACCACGACGACACTGGTGTGTCACTCTCACACTGGTCACCACGACGACACTAATGTGTCACTCTCACACTGGTCACCATGACGACACTGGTGTGTCACTCTCACACTGGTCACCACGACGACACGGGTGTGTCACTTTCACACTGGTCACCATGACGACACTAATGTGTCACTCTCACACTGGTCACCATGACGACACTAGTGTGTGACTCTCACACTGGTCACCACGACGACACTAATGTGTCACTCTCACACTGGTCACCAAGACGACACTGGTGTGTCACTCTCACACTGGTCACCAAGACGACACTGGTGTGTCACTCTCACACTGGTCACCATGACGACACTGGTTTGTCACTCTCGTACTAGTCACCACGACGACACTAATGTGTCACTCTCACACTGGTCACCACGACGACACTAATGTGTCACTCTCACACTGGTCACCATGACGACACTGGTGTGTCACTCTCGCATCAGTCACCATGACGACACTAATATGTCACTCTCACACTGGTCACCATGACGACACTGGTGTGTCACTCTCACACTGGTCACCACGACGACACTAATGTGTCACTCTCACACTGGTCACCATGACGACACTAATATGTCACTCTCACACTGGTCACCACGACGACACTAATGTGTCACTCTCACACTGGTCACCATGATGACACTGGTGTGTCACTCTCACACTGGTCACCATGACGACACTGGTGTGTCACTCTCACACTGGTCACCATGACGACACTGGTGTGTCACTCTCACACTGGTCACCATGACGACACTAACGTGTCACTCTCACACTGGTCACCACGACGACACTAATGTGTCACTCTCACACTGGTCACCATGACGACACTGGTGTGTCACTCTCACACTGGTCACCACGACGACACTGGTGTGTCACTCTCGCATCAGTCACCATGACGACACTAACGTGTCACTCTCGCATCAGTCACCATGACGACACTAATATGTCACTCTCACACTGGTCACCACGACGACACTGGTGTGTCACTCTCACACTGGTCACCACGACGACACTGGTGTGTCACTCTCACACTGGTCACCATGATGACACTGGTGTGTCACTCTCACACTGGTCACCACGACGACACTAACGTGTCACTCTCGCATCAGTCACCATGACGACACTAATATGTCACTCTCACACTGGTCACCACGACGACACTGGTGTGTCACTCTCACACTGGTCACCACGACGACACTGGTGTGTCACTCTCACACTGGTCACCACGACGACACTGGTGTGTCACTCTCACACTGGTCACCACGACGACACTGGTGTGTCACTCTCACACTGGTCACCACGACGACACTAATGTGTCACTCTCACACTGGTCACCATGACGACACTGGTGTGTCACTCTCACACTGGTCACCACGACGACACGGGTGTGTCACTTTCACACTGGTCACCATGACGACACTAATGTGTCACTCTCACACTGGTCACCATGACGACACTAGTGTGTGACTCTCACACTGGTCACCATGACGACACTAATGTGTCACTCTCACACTGGTCACCAAGACGACACTGGTTTGTCACGCTCACACTGGTCACCATGACGACACTGGTTTGTCACTCTCGTACTAGTCACCACGACGACACTAATGTGTCACTCTCACACTGGTCACCAAGACGACACTGGTGTGTCACTCTCACACTGGTCACCATGACGACACTGGTTTGTCACTCTCGTACTAGTCACCACGACGACACTAATGTGTCACTCTCACACTGGTCACCACGACGACACTAATGTGTCACTCTCACACTGGTCACCATGACGACACTGGTGTGTCACTCTCGCATCAGTCACCATGACGACACTAATATGTCACTCTCACACTGGTCACCATGACGACACTGGTGTGTCACTCTCACACTGGTCACCACGACGACACTAATGTGTCACTCTCACACTGGTCACCATGACGACACTAATATGTCACTCTCACACTGGTCACCACGACGACACTAATGTGTCACTCTCACACTGGTCACCATGATGACACTGGTGTGTCACTCTCACACTGGTCACCACGACGACACTGGTGTGTCACTCTCGCATCAGTCACCATGACGATCAATGCGCCAGAGCTGAAGTGGTGAGAGCGACGTGAGGGTGAGCAGTTGTCTGTGAACTTCACTGGACTGCAGACCTTCCCAGTGTGTCGCCCTGAGAGGCAGGAAGTGAACAAGTGCACGTTGGTGCTTTTGTCTGCACAGGTCCATCAGCTCCTGCTGTCAGCAGACAAGTGAGTCCAGGCTCATTTCCCGGCCCAGACGTCTCCATCTCAGTGAAATTGAAGTGGACAGGGTTTTACCTCCAACAATGAATCTGCCTCTTTATGGGAGGGTGTCACTGGACTGACACCTGAGCCAGTCCCCACGGTAATGAAACGACAAGACGCTGGCTGTCTCTTACGGAGAGAACATGGAGGACGGACGTGGCCGCCGGCGCCCGCTCGCCAG
Source organism: Synchiropus splendidus (assembly GCF_027744825.2). NCBI lineage: Eukaryota > Metazoa > Chordata > Actinopteri > Syngnathiformes > Callionymidae > Synchiropus > Synchiropus splendidus. Next base: position 146,053 of record NC_071343.1, on the reverse strand, counting down.
ACGCTAACCTCTTCTGACACCGCGCTCCAGAGTCCATTTCAGTGACAGAGAGGCATAGCAGGCGGCGCCGCCACGGTGACCATCACTGGTCTGATGTGGCCTCACACGTGAGCACCTCAACCAGGGTCAAAGGTCACCGCCGGCAGCAGCAGATCGAACACCCGCGTCACATGACATCAGCGCCTAGCGGGTGTCCGGGCAGCAGTGCGGCGAGGTCATGGTGTCGTCCGCAGCTCGCTTCATACATGAGCGGACACACACACACACACACACACACACACACACACACACACACACACACACACACACACACACACACACACACACACACACACACACACACACACGTCCGCCTCTCTGTCCTCGTGGGGATCGCCCTTTCCCCAGCCGCTCCCCCTGAACACAAGGACTCAGTGAGGACCAGCCCACTGCCCGGGGGGGTCACGTGACGCAGGCTTCAGCAGCGGAGATGTGCTTGTGCTGCGGGAGGAAAGCGGAGTCCCCTGCTGCCTCATGAGCTGGACGCAGCTGCAGCACTGAGGGGGAGAGAGCGAGTGTTGGAGCGTCTCACTGCCACTCCACTCCATGTGCCCCGGGGGGCAGCGCTCCAGAATAATGGCCTCTTCATCAAGTCCACGGCTGGGTCCTCCTCCTCCTCCTCAGATGATGATGATGATGTCATCAGTCATGCCGATGCTCATCCAGAGTGGGGTTCTGGAATCAGTCACCGGGTGGCGCTCCCCTCCGCTGCTCACTTCTTTTGGGGGGGGTGTTTTGCTGTACCTGTGAGGACCATGTCCTTCTTGTGAGGACGTTTGGGCCGGTCCTCACAAGGTTGAGAGGCTTCAAACCTCAGTGAAAGCAGGGTCCAGGAGAGGTCCCCACAAAACATAAAACCATGACCCAGTGTGTGTGTGTGTGTGTGTGTGTGTGTCCCATCGAAACAATTCAAAAACAACAAAGTGATCTTCGGTTCAACCAACAGCTGATCGTGATTTCCTTCATCGTCATCATCACAGTCCATCATCAGCAAGCGTGTGGTGGTGACGACGACGATGGCTTCCTCACCACTGGAGGTTCACGCACACTGAACTCCCACGTCTTCGTTGTGTTTGCAGTTGTTGACTCCAATGCCGTTGTGTGGACAGGAGAAGATGTCGGCTTCAGTTCCCGAACATCGGAGGTCGTCCAACCAGATCTGACCAGAACCTGCGGGTGGGACCAGCGTGAGTGGAGCGGCGCCTGGTGTGCGCCTGCTGAGCCCAGGTACCTGCTGGAGCCGTGAAGACCTCGGTGGCAGTGGTGAAGCCCAACATCTTGCAGACGACTCTGCCGTCCAGAGTGTCAAAGTTGTCATCGCACACGGTTCCCCACACGCGGTTGTGGAGCACCTCCACCCGACCTCGGCTCTTCCCCGGGACCAGGCGCACCAGCACTGCAGCAGAAGAGGAGGAGGAGCCCTGTCATCGGAGGGGGCGTGGCCCTGGCAGCGCAGCCTTTCAACGGTCCCTTACTGTCGCTCCCGGGGTCCCCTTTGGTCCCGGGCGCTCCCGGTTCCCCAGCTGGTCCAGGCGGTCCTGAGGACAGGACTGGCGGGTCACCCCGACTAAAGCTCACGCCCATGCTACTCACCCGGTGGACCGGCTGGCCCCTCGCTTCCGCTGTCACCTTTCTCTCCACTCAGTCCTGGTGGTCCTGCAGGACCTGGGGCACCGGCATCGCCCTTGGACCCAACAGAGCCTGAAATCACACATACGCAGGTCCACCAGTGCTGGCAGTGGTGCAGAAGTCACGACATCACCTGCAGCTCCAGGCGCTCCCGTCTCTCCTTTCATGGCCACGCCCTGCTGCCCAGGCGCTCCACGCTCCCCCTTGGAGCCTGAACACACATGCGCGCACAGAGGAAGTGAAACTGCTGCGTCAGAACTTTATTTTTAAAACATGTAACCAACAACTTCCTGTTCAAAGCGAAGCGAAAGCAGAGGTCGCGCGCACACGCACTGAGACAAACAGGCATGCAGAGTCTTACCCTGAGCTCCGCTGGGTCCCTGGGGGCCTGGAACAAATGTTTAGAGCTGTCAGTCACGGTCAAATAAAAGCAGGGTGTTTGGACAAGCTGTCAATCACGTCCCAGCCAGCCGGGAGCAGGCGGCGCACGACACTGTCCATCCACTGGACCTGCCACTTCCTCTTGGCGTAGTGGTCCTGGCCGCCCGAGTAGGTAGCGCATGTTCTTGTGACTTCTTGGAGCGAGGACCCGAACCCCCGTCACGGGTCCCACTCAACGTCTCAGTGACCATCAACTTCAACCTTACCGCCAGGACCTGGCTCTCCTGCTTCTCCCTTGAGGCCTGAGTCTCCCTTCAGCCCCGGGGCTCCGGCCGCTCCAGGGTCGCCTGCAGGGGGCGCAGTGTCTGTCAAGCGTGTGTTGATCATCTGAAAAGTCGACAGTGAAAAACAGTTGGTGTCAATCACCTTTCAGTCCCGGCTCTCCGGGAAGGCCCGTGCTGCCGGCTGGCCCAGGGGGTCCTGGAGACACAAACACTCATTTGCATGGTCCACACGGAAGCGAAGCGCCTCGCGCTCTGTCGCTCGTTCTCACGGCCTGAACTGAAATATTCATGACTCGGACTCAGTCCCGTGTGGCGGCGCCACCTTCATCGCTCCGCGGTCCAACCAGGAGAGCTGCCACCGCTCCACCGCTGATGGTCACGGTCGTGACGCGCAGACCCACCTGGTCTTTGACCGATGGATGTGACTTTGGCCTCCAGACTGTTGGTGGTGCTGTTGAGCAGATTGATGTGGTCCCTGAGACGGGTCAGCTGACCACCTGCTCCACACACACTGTCGACCTGTCGCCATGGTAACACAGGCCCAAGGTCAGATGAGATCACTAGGGGACGACGGGGACCGGATCCCGACCTGGTTCTGGAGGGTCCACAGACGGCTCCTCAAGGACCTGGTCGCCTCTGTGTTGTTGCGGACCAGAACTTGAAGGCCTCCACTGCCGTCGTCTGGTGGAGGATTCTCATTGGACGATGTCAGTCTACCAATCTTGGGTTCATGCACTGAAGACTCCAACGTGAAGACTGGAGCATACATGAGGACAGACAGGAGCACAGACATGAGGACAGACAGGAGCACAGACAGGAGAGAGACAGACATGAGGACAGACATAAGGACAGACAGGAGAGAGACAGACAGGAGGACAGACAGGAGGACAGACAGGAGGACAGACAGGAGCACAGACAGAAGAGAGACAGACATGAAGACAGACAGGAGAGAGACAGACAGGAGAGAGACAGACAGGAGGCCAGACAGGAGGCCAGACAGGAGAGAGACAGACAGGAGGACAGACAGGAGGACAGACAGGAGCACAGACAGAAGAGAGACAGACATGAAGACAGACAGGAGAGAGACAGACAGGAGAGAGACAGACAGGAGGCCAGACAGGAGAGAGACAGACAGGAGGACAGACAGGAGCACAGACAGAAGAGAGACAGACATGAAGACAGACAGGAGAGAGACAGACATGAGAACAGACATGAGGACAGACAGACATGAGGACAGAGACAGACATGAGGACAGACAGGAGGACAGACAGGAGAGAGACAGACAGGAGGACAGACATGAGGACAGACAGGAGAGAGAGACAGGAGGACAGACAGGAGAGAGACAGACAGGAGGCCAGACAGGAGAGAGACAGACATGAAGACAGACAGGAGAGAGACAGACATGAGGACAGACATGAGGACAGAGACAGACATGAGGACAGAGACAGACAGGAGAGAGACAGACATGAGGACAGACAGGAGAGAGACAGACAGGAGGACAGACAGGAGAGAGACAGACAGGAGGACAGACAGGAGAGAGAGACAGGAGGACAGACAGGAGAGAGACAGACATGAGGACAGACATGAGGACAGACAGGAGGACAGACAGGAGGACAGACAGGAGAGAGACAGACAGGAGGACAGACAGGAGAGAGACAGACAGAGGACAGACAGGAGGACAGACAGGAGAGAGACAGACAGGAGAGAGACAGACAGGAGGACAGACATGAGGACAGACAGGAGAGAGACAGACAGGAGGACAGACAGGACAGAGACAGACATGAGGACAGACAGGAGAGAGACAGACAGGAGGACAGACAGGAGAGAGATAGACAGGAGGACAGACAGGAGAGAGACAGACATGAGGACAGACAGGACAGAGACAGACATGAGGGCAGACAGGAGAGAGACAGACAGGAGGACAGACAGGACAGAGACAGACAGGAGGACAGACAGGACAGAGACAGACATGAGGACAGACAGGAGAGAGACAGACATGAGGACAGACAGGAGAGAGACAGACATGAGGACAGACAGGAGAGAGACAGACATGAGGACAGACATAAGGACAGACAGGAGAGAGACAGACATGAGGACAGACAGGAGAGAGACAGACATGAGGACAGACATGAGGACAGACAGGAGAGAGACAGACATGAGGACAGACATGAGAGAGACAGACAGGAGAGAGACAGACAGGAGGACAGACAGGACAGAGACAGACAGGAGGACAGACAGGAGAGAGACAGACATGAGGACAGACAGGAGAGAGACAGACAGGAGGACAGACATGAGGACAGACAGGAGAGAGACAGACATGGCCGTTCGCACAAGGAAACCTTTGTAGAGCAGGAAGGCGTTGAGCCCAGTCTGCAGCAGCAGATAGAAGACAACCAGGCGGAGAAGCCAGGGACGTCTTGTTCTGACCCGCTTCAAATCTGCAGAGAAAGACGCGGAAACGAGGCGTTTTAGGAAGAATTGTACATGTGGAGGATCGACAACAGGAACCGCTTCAGCGAGAGTCCTCGTGCCTTCGCGACACTTTCGTGCGCTACTCTGCTGCCATCTGCTGCTCAACGCTCTCAAGTCGACTACGATGCGTTTGAAATGTGAACACGGTCAGCGGCAGACTCCCAGTCCCGTGAGGCTCCAGGGCGGGAGACCTACCTTCAGCCTGGAAGCTGTAGATGTCCGCGTGGCCCATGGAGATGTCGAACAGCGGGTTGGTGTGTGTGGAGGTGACGCGGTCCTGGTCCTGGTCCTGGATGCTCGCCATGGTGTCGTCCTGCACTTCCTGGTGCAGCGCTCTTAAACGCACCGAAAGTCGGCATCAGCAGATTTGAGGCAGGAACAGCCCGAGGAGGCGTCACCAGGAAGCTCACCGACCTTCCCCGCGCCCTCAGACGGCGTCCTCTGACAGGTGTCCATGATTGACCCCCAGGGTTTGTGCTGACGACCCCTGACCTTGGATGAGTGTGGGGGAACTCGGCTGCCTGACGAGGCCTGGAAGCAGGACTGAGAGCAAGCGTGGTCATGGCGCCACCAGGGCTTGACACGTCAGCGGGTCAGCGCCCTGCTTTGCCGAAACTCGCCCAGGTTCTGCAGCCACATGACCGTGAGAGTGCGGGGGTCAGCAGATCCGGTCTCTGGTGACTCAGCACAGTCGCTGCTTTCACTTCCGCTGCCTCGCTCTCACTTCTGCTTCCACCTGAGGCACGTGAGGCGCGCGGCACTCGCTCACGTGACCCCGGTGCCCCAGACGCCGTTGGCCTCTGCTGAGGCTCGTCACGTCACGGCGGAGCTTGTGATTCTCCATTGGTCCTCTAGATGTCACTGTGCCACCGTGGAGGAATGGACCAGGGGAAGACCTGACCGGAAGTGAAACCAGATTGAACGTGATACAAGCAGAACACGGTGGGCGTCTCATCAAAGCTTCAGTAGGAATGTCGCGATAAACACACAGAGAGCACGCGGGACAAGTCAGCGCAGGCGCCAGCCTCAGCGCTGTGTCCAAGATTCCTCAGCACAATATGCGCACATCTCCTCTCATCAATAACGATCGATTCCGCTTCCAGCACTGGACACAGGGCTCGGTTTTGCCAAATGTGCACATGGAATTCCTCGATTGAAATAGTGTTGACTTTTCTCCTCGTGCTCATAACAATGAGGAGCACATCAACCTGCAAGAACCTGAAGAACCGGGACTCGCTGCCGTGGAGCCTCTCATGTACCGATCCATCGCAGCAAACGTCACGGTTTGTCACAGAAGACATTCAAGTGTTGCAGGACGCCGATTGGTTCATTGACATGACGGGTACCAATCATGTCAAAATAGGAATCAATCCATTTGAATAAGCCACAGCCAACAGCGAATTCTTCACCTGCAAGAGTTTGTGTAACGTGCGCGTGCGTTGGCTGCGTCGCGCTGATCGGTCATTGCGTGATCAATTATCCGAGGAACGCGCGTGGGAGGACATTTTGGCCGGTCCTCACCAAACTGTTCCGGACTGGGCCGCAGTGCACGCGGGTCTTTGTCCTTCCAGCCAGTCCAGCTCACCCAGCTGGGTCGGAACCAACACGGTTGGTGAGCCCTGCTCTGGAGGCTTCAGACCTCGGTCCGGTTCCGAGTCCCGGTTCAGGTCAGCCATGTCTTTTGGATGGCGGGGGAAAGGGTGACGGCCAGGAGAGGACCTCACAAAACATAAAAACAGGAGCGCGCGAGTGTGTGTGTGAGATGATAGTCGTTTGTTCTTCACTCATCTTATTGGACGTCGTCACCCGGATCTACAAGTGTCGCGGCCTCTGATTGGTTACTTGCTCTCCGCTCCAGATTCATTCACTCGTGTGTGTGTGTGTGTGTGTGTGTGTGTGTGTGTGTGTGTGCGTGTTCAGGTGTCTCTCCCCGTCCACGATGACTCTCACACAGTTCTGGACGGACCCCGACAGCGCACAGTTCCGTCCACGATGTTCTAGTCTTGGTTCTGGACGCAGCGATGGAGGAGCAGCGGGATTCGGACAGCAGCGAGCCGGACACTGTCTCTCCGGGTCAGCTCACTTCGGCCTCCCAGGCCGCCGCCGCGGCCCCACAGAGTCACAGAACCACCAACTTCTTCATCGACAACATCCTCAGGCCGGACTTCGGCTGCAAAAAAGAGCCGGCTCCACGGGCGCACACGTCGCGCGGGGAGGGAGTCGAGGCTGCCGAGTTCCCCGGGACTCCGAGCCGTGAGTCCAGCAGCGACAGCTCCTCTTCATCGCCTTCCTCCTCCTCCTCCTCCTCATCTCCGCGGCGCCAAAGGTGCAGCGGAGCAGCCGCGGCCGACGGACAGAAGCCCGAGCCCAGCAGCGGCGGGCCGCAGGAGTCCTCGCTGGTGGAAGAGAAGCGGCCGCTCCTGTGGCCCGCCTGGGTCTACTGCACCCGCTACTCTGACAGACCCTCATCTGGTAGGGAGACGCGACACTGTAGCGAGACTCGGCCCCAGAAGCGTGTTCACCGACAGCGATCCGAGTTGGGTCCTGACCTCCGATTCCGTGTCGGAGGACTGAGAATTAACAAGCGCGCGCGTTTCCCGAATCGTTTCCTGTTATTTTGTTTCAGTGTTTATTGTCGCACGGACACCATTGTTTTATTGTTTGTTTTATTATTTTATTGGTAATAATAAAACTGTATTGCTATTATTATTATTACTATTATTATTACTATTATTATTATTATTATTATTATTATTATTATTATTATTATTATTATTATTATTATTATTATAGTGATAATCATTATTATCATACTGATAATAATAATAGTTTGTGGTAGTAGTAGTAGTATTCATATTATTATATTAATGCATGAAAATGAATAACTATAATCCGTGAAATTAATACATGATATTTCAAAAGAGCGAGAGCGAGTGGCGGACGGCCGCATGAATTAAAGATTATTAAGAAATGTATGGACTAAATATTTTGTAACTTAGTAAAAATGTCCTCAGATTTTTAAGACATTTTCTTGCGTTTGCCGAGACCACTTCCGCTGCTGATGACGGTAATGACAACAATAAGAAGAAGAAGAAAAGTAAAAGAAGGTCGAGTGTTTGACATCTGATCAGAGCAGATCGATCAGTCAAGTCACCGAAGACAGACACATACGATGATGTTGTCCGGCCTCATTGGTTCACGTCAGGAGCGATTGCGGTGCTCAAAGCTCAATTGCCGAACTTACAGACATTGAAAACCAAATCAGCCATAGACGATGAAACACGTGTGAAGAAGACACGTGTAATTACAGTGGATTGGATTAAACATGAATTCAGCGGATCACTCGCGGGGTGCAGGACGCGCAGACGCCAAGCGATATTTTTTTCATAAATATGGTTGGCATGAATATCTTTATTACTCTGTAAAAATGTCCTCAGATTTTTTTAAGACGTTTTCTTGCGTCTGCTGAGATCGGGACAGTGATCACTACTACTGATAATAGTAATAATAACAACAATAATAATAGTAATAATAATAACAACAATAATACTAATATAACAGTAGTAGCAATAATAATAATAATAATAACCTGCGAACGCGATCGCGCGGACACTTTTGAAATACACCTTTGTTTGTGACCAAAGCAAACGCTGAATATTCACGTTCGACCCTGGGCCCTCCGCTCTACTGCAGGTCCAAGGACCCGCAAACTGAAGAAGTCCCGGGTGTCCCGGGAGGACAAGCGGCCCCGGACCGCCTTCACCGCCGAGCAGCTGCAGCGCCTCAAGACCGAGTTCCAGTTGAACCGCTACATCACGGAGCAGCGGCGACAGGTTCTGGCGCGCGATCTGGACCTGAACGAGTCCCAGATCAAGATCTGGTTCCAGAACAAGCGGGCCAAGATCAAGAAGGCGAGCGGCTACAAGAACGGCCTGGCGCTGCAGCTGATGGCGCAGGGCCTGTACAACCACTCCACCACCACCGTGCACGAGGCGCGCGACAGCGACTGAGGCGCGCGCCGACAGGAGAAGCTCGGCAAAACCAAAGATGCTCTCGGAACCAGAACCTCACCTCGGAGCCGCGCGCCTCAGCACTTTTCTACACACGGACGCCATTTTGTTTGTTGGTCGCGCGTCAAAAATGGACCGCGTCAACGTGTTGTGTTCACTGCGACGGGGGCGCGCGCGCTACAACGTGTCATTTACACGAGCTACTGCTCCAACAACGAAGCCATATGTGAGTCCAGATTTATTTATTTGTTGTTCTGACATTTTGACAGTTTTCCCGTGGTTCTGCATTACATTCATGCGCACACGCTCGAGGCCACACTCGCTGGCAGAGCGGGATTATTGTGTCAAGTTGTACATTTTTCAAGTGAACATTTTATATTAAAATAATTCTATATGCCACAACTGGCTGTGTGTGTGAGTGGGGGGGTGAAGCGTCTCTCAAGCTTCAGCATAACGGGGCGATTCTCAGTGGTCCAACCGTTGGTTCAGGAGCTGTTTCGGTGAGGTTTGCGGCAGAGGCTGAGTGACATGTCCCCACCAAATACTTGAAGCTGACAATGAAGAACCGACCGATGACGTCACCACGGGACTGGAAACACACACAGGCACGTTCCGCACTTGTGTTTCTCACCTCAGCTGCAAATGTTACAGCCACTGACTGATCCGACCTTTGAGCCGCTGCAGGAGCTAAAGGCCAGGCACTTCACACACACACACACACACGCACATGCTGTGACTTGTGAGGACCTTCATGGCCATCACCCTTTCCCCAGCCTCTCCCCGAACCCTGACCATCCAGAAGAGCAGGCCTCTGGACCCAACCGAGACCTGTCCAGGGCATCCCCTGCCTGTCAGCCTCCTCTGGAAGAGCTGTGTGTGTGTGCGTACGGTCCCCACAAGTAAGGATAAGAACGAGGTGAGGTCCACCCACACACGCTAAGCGAGGATGAAGCGCTAATTCGCTGGTGAGGAGGTTGTCGGTTGGATTTCAGCTGCGAAAGACTGCAGCGAGGTCAAGGTCCAGGCCGGAGTCCTGGGGACCGCAGCCACCTTCACGAGCCTCATCGTGGAGCGACGGAGACATGGACGCGGTGCTGAGTGAGGGCCAAGGAATGTCCCATCCCCCAGGTGAGCGCCTGGTGGGCGGAGCCCCGTCGGCTGCCAGCGGGCAGGTCCCGGCACGTCGGAGGGGGCGGAGCCTCAGCCATGATGTCACCCGGGGCTTGATGACATCGTGCGGAGCTGGCTGCCGTCTGAAGGTGGATCAAAGGTGACGGAGGTGATTAAAGGTGAGAGTCCCGCAGGAGCGCGGAGTGGCTCGGCGCCACGTGTCTGATGGAGTCGGCAGCGAGGCAGGTTCTGCCTGCCCAGGAGCAGCAGGAGCTCCTGAGCCTGAAGGGGGCGCTGCAGAGACAGATGGCTACATCGCTCACTCTGATGACGGAGATGGAGAAGCTGAAGGAGAACAACACCTCGCTGATGAAGGAGCTGGGCAGAAGGAAGTCCTCGCACAAGGAGCTGAGCTACCGGCTGGAGGCGGCCCAGAGCAGCTCCAGGTACTACCGGCTGCAGCTGGAGCAGCAGGTGGAGCACTTCAAGTACAGGCGCTGGCAGGACAAGCGGGTGATCGAGAGCCTGCGGGCCAGTCAGGTCAGCCTGGAGAAGAGGTCCTGCGCCATCAAGACGGTGCTGAGGAGGAGCCTGCAGGAGCAGCGGCACCTCCAGCGGCAGGTGCAGATGATGAGAAGCCACCTGGACCACCGCCTGGCGCCGGACACGGAGCCGTCGCACTGACGGCAGCAGGGCCCGGAGCCTCTGGGATGCAGGAAGATCAAGGACGACGGGGATGAAGGGGGAGGCCGCGTCATCAGCTGACCACCTCAGGGCCTTGCTGATGTCGTCGGGCTCTTGAAAGGGGAGAAGTCTATTTAAGTCGCAGCAGGTGGAGGGGAAACATTCCCCACGTCACACCTCTTACCGTCTGGGATAGAAACTTCTGGGCTCGGTCGTGGACAGGACAGCAAGCCAGGAGCATGGAGGACGACGTCTGCAAACTTCAGACGGCTCTCCAGCAACAAGTCGCCGTCACACTCAACCTCATGAAGGAGCTGGAGATCCTGAGCCAGTCCAACAAGACGCTAGTCAGCAGCCTGAGCCAGATGAGAGACTACAACACGGAGCTCTGCTCCAAGCTGGAGCTGGCAGTCCAGCAGAGGAGGTCCACCCGCCAGTCGCTGATGCAGCACTTCCAGTGTCTTCAGCAGAAGCGACTGGAGGACGAGAGGCTGATCCAGTCCCTGGAGACCAACATCGTCAGGCACCACAAGAAGGCCGTGGCCAGCACCGTGGCCCTGAAGAAGATCCTCCAGAAGCAGAAAAGCCTTCGGCGGGAGGTCCAGGCTCTGAGGGAGCACATCAGCGCTCGCATCCCCCTGCAGGCCAGACTCCACAAGGCCCTCTGGTCCTACCAGAAGATGACCACCAGCCTCAGCCAGGAACTTCAGCAGCTCAGGATTTCACATCAAAACCTGTCTGTCTGGTGCAAGACGGTGGAGAAGGAGGCTTCACACTACCGGGAGGCGCTGAGGAGCGAAAGGAGCTCCAACCAGACCAGACAGAACCAGGACCAGTGGCTGATCCGGACCCTGCTGGCCTACAACCACGGCAAGTCCCAGGAGCCGGCGGCAGCAGCAGAGCTGGCAATGAAGAGGCTGGTGAGGAAGTACCAGTGTCTCCGGAGGGAGCTGGAGGACGAGAAGGTCCGGACGGCGCAGCTGACCAAACAGCTGCGGAGAACGGATCCGCCGGAGCGGAGCGGCGCCCCGGAGCCCCTGAAGGCGCCGCTGGCCTAGTGGGAGCACAGGAGCGACGTCTGGAGCTCGGTCGATGCATCCAACCTGCGGAGCGAGGACCAGGCGCCTCGCGCCAGACAATAAAACCATCTCAACAGTCTGTTTCCCAGCGACGCCACCCACCGCGACGCTTGTTAGCGAGGGAGAGGCGCCCTGCTGCATGGTCAAACTGGGACCTGGCGTCAGCTCCAGAAGCCCAGCTCGTCTCACCTGACTCAGCAGCCAGGTCCGGTGGGATCTGCTCACCATCTCCCCCCCCCGGGTCCCTCCATGCTCCTGCCCAGCTGGGTGTGTGTGCGCGTACTTGTGTAGCGATACTTGCGGGGACTGATGCTTGGAAACTCACACTCTTGTGGGGACGTTTGGGTTTCGGTCGCCACAAGGTTAAGCTGAGGGTCAGAATGACGGGGTGATTCTAACTGGGCTCCAGCCCGGTCCCCACAAAGTCCTGGTTCAGGTTCGGTTTCGGGGGAGAGGTCCCCACAAAGACAAACCTGTGTGCGTGTGTTTATCTGCGAGGAGCAGGTGTGGGGGAGGGGAGTCAGAGGTCAAGGTTCTATTCTGAACAAGTACTTAGCAGATCATTAATAAACCTTTGACCCCCCTGAGGGTCGAGTCTCCCCCGGCAACTGCCACACACCACCCACCATGACTCACACACACACACACACGCTGCAGCGCAGCATCACTTGGAAGGTCCTTCCTTCCTTCACGGCAGGAGCTGAGGCGTCCACGAGCGACTCGGAGCGGAGCCGCCCAGCGGGCCGGCCGGCCGGCGCCGCGACCCGAAGGCCCATCCATCACTGGCATCAGATAAGGCGAGGAGACGGATCACAGTCTGCGGCTGAGGCGGGCGCGTCCGGACCTGGGAGCGAGGAGGCCACGAGCAGGAGGAGTTGCAGGAGTGCAGCTCAGGGCTGGACCTGCCTCTGGCCCCAGCACAGGAGGAGCACGTCCTGGTCCTGGTCCCGTTCCCAGCGGGCGCCCAAGCGTGGACGTCTAGACCGGGCGGAAGTCGTCCCGCTGAGCCAGACAATCGGCAGCTTCCTGAAGGGGAGCGGGACCCTCCCTCCCCTGAGGCCCCGGCAGCCATGATCCGGGCCCCTGCGCCCAGCCAAGCGCGGCGGCTGCAGCCGGACGCAGCTGTCAATCACGGCAGCCGCCGCCGCTACTCTCGTCGGCGTCCATCTTGATTAGCTGCCTCCATTCAATCTGCTTCTCTTGCTAATGAGAGGACGGGCCCCTGACAAGGGGCCTCCGCCGCAGAAGGGCTGCCAGAGGTGCATCCCAGCGAGCGGAGCACCTTGCTCTCCCACTGCTGGTGGTCGTGCTGAGACCCTGACCTCGCCCCGTGTGAACCCCCCGGAGCAGCGGCGGCTATGTTTAGAGCCGGGTGTCGTCGCGGCAGCTGATCTGGCGCTTGCCGACTTTCTCACAGAAACTTTCTCATGGCCCCTCCCCCTCCCCCTCCCCACGCTCGGCTGCCAGAGACAAGACCATCCCAGGCGCCGGCTCAGGACAGTGGGCAGGTGTTTCTGCGAACCGTTCTGACAGAAGAGCAACGTGTGTGTGAACAGAACGGACCGAGACGGAGCTCAAGCTCTGAAAGACACGTCTCAAGCCCTAACACTCAGAAGCGACCCCTGACCTCTTCGGACACCCATCGACCAAACAGGTGTCTCGCTGTCATGAGCGCCCTTCATGACCTCTGACCCCACTCGACCACTGGACACCTGCACAAGCTGCAGAGACACCTGTTATTGTGTGTGTGTAGGCTTGGTTATACTGCCTCGTGGGGCACCAATTCTTGACAAAACACTGTCCTTGTGGGGACCTTATGTCTTACCTTAGGATGAAGACTTCAAAATAACTGGGCCCAGGGGCCTGGTCCAGGTGAGCCATGTGTTTAGAGTGAGAGGCTGGGGAAAGGGCGATGAGAAACCTCACAATGTCCCCACAGGGAGAGCAATACAAACGTGTGTGTGTGGCTGAACCTGTTCTGAGGTGCAGCAGGATTCCCTCAGTTCCAACACACCAGAGTCTGAGCCGTCCGCCTTCACAGTGGAGGTGATCAGCTTTGAATAAAGTGAAAAAATCCTCCAAATAAAGCGTCACTGATCATGTCATTCTTCTTATTATGATGACTGTTTACGGAGGTTTCGACCCTCTGAACCCTGCGAGGACAGGCCTGAATGTGCTTGGTGGCTCGCTCACATGCACCGGGAGTCGTGAGCCCCCGCACATGCAGCTCCTCCACCTGCGCGCGCGCGCGCCGGCGCCGGGCAGAAGGCCCGTCTCTAACAAGCTGCTTCCCTGACAGGTGTGTGGGAGTCTCTCACAGAAGATCTCCAGCCTCCACTGGGGAAGCACATGCACCGGAAACCTGTGGTCTGGATCAGAAGTCAGAGGCAGCCACGGCCAGCGGCTCCAACTGAGAGCGCACACCTTTGTATTGCTGTCCCTGTGTGGACATTGTGAGGACCTCTCCCCCTAAACACACGGCGGACCTGAAGCCCAGGACTCTCAAGCCAGTTATTTTCAAGTCTTCATCCTCAAATAGAGGTTTGGACCTGTGGGGACCAGCAAAAGGTAGAGACAAGGTCCTCACAAGGATAGTGCGCAGCCAGGAATCGCTCCCCACGAGGCTGTATACCACACAGACGCGTGCGTGGTGAGCTGGGCCAGGTGGAGCAGCAGTGATGTCACGGTCTGCAGGCCGGCCTACACCAGCCGTGCTTGCATGGAGCTGATGAGTCTTCCCCAGCGTGTTGATAGACAGCTCGCTCGTCTGCGCCACTCGGCTGCTCGTGAGAGCCGCGAAACACACACACACTCTCTCTGACACCCCCATTAGGAGGGAAGGCTGCGTGGAGAAGAGGCTGCGAGCTGGAAAGTGAGCTCTCTTGTTACTGCGCTGCTGTTTACATGAAACACCTGAAGAGGACTTGACAGCTGTGGGGGAGGGTGAGGAGGCGGGGGGAGAACAAATGTAGCTCAGCGCGGCAGACTGGATCATCACCGTGCTGCAGGAGCACCAGCCCGGAGAGTGTCTGTCACCGGTGCGACGCCGGTGTGAGAGGAGAAACCTCCAGTCAGGTGTCATCTCCATCGTCTGAGCACGGGTGCGCCCGCGCCTCAGACCCTCAGGTTCTGGGTTTGGAAATAGAGGACGGCCTGCGGCCGGCTCTGGTGGCCCTGACACCAGCGACGAGCTACAGTATCTGGAGAAAAAGACTCGGAACATTTCAGCGGCCTGAGAGAAGAGACGCACCATGACTCCACACTTTCATCACCCGGCTCTTTATTTCACGCCCCACGCACACGACGCACTCCTGGTTGCTGCTCGCACTCTCGGATAATCCTGGAGATCCACGGGAAAACCACGAGCCAGAGGCCACCACGTGCTCCTCCGGTGAGGACGAGGGCTGAGCGATGAAGATAAAGCGCACCAACACGCCGCCGGCGCCGCAGCAGATAATTGCTTGTCAGGAATAAATAGAGAGATTAATGGATTCATTAGTGGCGCAAGTTTGGCGCCTGAGAGCGGCGGTGACGCGGCAGCGGCGGCTAGTTAGCGCACAACAATAACATTCGCTCAGTAAATGGCTTCCCGTCTGCGCAGAAAAGAGGAAGCGCTTCCTCCGAATCCTGCTGCCAAGTCGTCACATTATTCATCTTAATTAGCCGCGTGCGTGTGGGACGATCAATCATCCGGCCCGACTCGCGCCACACGGACGCAACAGTCGCTGCGGGCTCTGAGGGCCGGGCAGACCGGACCACCAGTTTGGCACAAAGAACGTCCAGACTTCTGAGTGGGTCCAAGTATGTGAGGTCCAGCGGGGTCCAGGGATGAGAAGCAAAGCAGAGAGGTGAGGGTGAGCTCACAGGTGCGGTGCCTCAGTCCTGATGACTCTTCTCTTGACTGAACTTGTGCTCGTACTGAGGAGACACCAGAGTGAGCAGGTCAGTGCCACCGCCCCCGACTGTGCCGACATCACCACACCAATGGAAACACCAGTACATTTGGGAGGGAAAAGCAAAGCAGACGCTTCATCTGGCTCCACGGCCAGACCACATATGCCTGACCCTCCCCTGCTCGGCTAGTCAGGTCAGAGAGACCAGGGTCTCCTTCCCGCGCTGCAGTGCTCGGCTGGTCCGTTTGAGCGTGAGGTGTTGATGTGGCATCGGTGGGTGAACGATGATGCAGAAAAACCTTTGATGCTGAATCGCAACATGTGTCCAAATGAAATGGCAGCGGGAGCTCGGCCCCAGCCCTTGGCTGGGTGAAGTCAAGAAAAGGAAGCCTCACCAAAGCCAGCTGGCGGCCAATGTTCCCCACGGTGATGACGCCGGCGAAGAAGATGCAGGGAAGCCAGGAGCGAACGTAGAGGAAGTCCGGGGAGGTGTACCTGTGGGCGGGGACAGCAGGTGAGTGGAGAGGCGGAGCCCGGCCCCAGAGAGCCCGGCCCCAGACCCACCTGAAGAGCTGGTGGTGGACCAGCAGCTGCGTGGTCAGCGTGGCCAGCAGGGCGATGGTCACTCCCAGGGTGAAGCCGCAGCGGGAGCGGTCAAAGGTCCACCACAGGCCGACGGAGAGCGCCGCCAGGGTGAGCGACAGCTGCACGTTGTTGACAAAGTCCACCTTCTGAGAGGAGGCGTGGTCAAGGAGCGCAACGTCAGCACCTGCACGCGCGCACGCACACACACAGAGAGAGCGAGAGGATACGGCGCTGGCGTGGTTGATGCCCACAAACACGGCCACACAGCGCATCACGCTGGACCACTCCCTCTTGAAGCGGTGCGGCTGGCCAAGGCGCCGGTCCACGGTCGGGTAGAGCAGGCCGATCACAGCTGAGGAGACAGGTCCCATCAGACACCGGAGACACCACAGGTCCTGCCGCACCGCGCCGTGGTACCTACTGGAAGCAGAGCCGCAGCAGGGAGGGACCCACCAGGCCGAGGAGAAGATGCTGCTCATGACGTCAGGGGGGAACAGGGTGACGTTCCTCTGGACCTGCAGCAGGTTCAGCACCAGAGACAGAAAGACCCCGACCGAGAAGAGCAGCGAGCCTCGGATCAGCAGGTTGGAGCTCCTGCAGCAGAGAGCACATCTGGCGTCTGGGGTGGGAAGCGAGTGTTCCGGCGCTGCACTCACTGACCGGCTGGTGACCACAGACAGGTACGGACCCTTCGGCGGCTCGGCATCACTCGCGGCCGTCGCCGACATAGCTTCTCTGGTGGGGAGGTCAAGGCGGCGACCAGGAAGCAAACCTCAGCAGCAACAACACACAGGCGGACCAGAGCGAGTCACCCAACAGTCAAGGTCTTCCGCATGACTTTCACACGAGACACGGCGGCGGCGG
Source organism: Synchiropus splendidus (assembly GCF_027744825.2). Lineage (NCBI taxonomy): Eukaryota > Metazoa > Chordata > Actinopteri > Syngnathiformes > Callionymidae > Synchiropus > Synchiropus splendidus. Next base: position 129,023 of record NC_071343.1, on the reverse strand, counting down.
CGGACCGCGGGCGGCCACAGACGCGACAGGGCAAGGGTCAGCAGCAGCAGCGGGGGAGCTAGCGTTAGCATGCTAGCTCTCCCTCAGAAGCTTCGCCTCCCAACTCACCGATCACTGACCCGGCTGCGCTGCTTTCTCACATAGTGGTCGAGGCCGGGGAGGGAAAGCGACGCTACACCACTTGCTGCGACTTCCTGTCGCAGCGCAGTGACGTCAGCGCGCCGACCCCAGCTGAAGCGACGTGTGGGACAGCCGGATCCCGGCGCCGTTTCTGTTCACGCTGGTGCCCGGTCCTCTGAACACAGCAACACCGCTGTTTCTGACGCGACGCCCTCGGTATTTAGACGCTGCATTGCCGAACCCAACGATCCAATGAAACGCAAGGTATTTCTCGGGAAAAGTTCTTCCTCACAAACCAAGTGAAGGCGATGTCGCTTGAGTCACTGCAAATCACGGGCCTCTCTGCCTAGTCAGAGTCCAAATGTGACGCAGAAGTGCACCGATCTTTCTGCCTAACAGTCCCGGACGCACTTCTGCTCCTGTGCCGACACGCTGTCTCTGGCCTGAGGCTCAACACATCGCTGGTGATGACTGCTCAGACATTCATGTTTACTTTGCTGTGAATTGGATCTCATCTCCAGCCGAGATTCACACACAGAAACCCCAGTTTACCAATAGGCATTGTTTGAATCTAAAAGCAAAACAAACATGTGAATCGAAGTCCACAGCTCTCTCGCATTCTTTATTTATTGTACATTCTTTTATATTTTTGTCTTTCGTTTTGTGTCCCCCCACACACACACACTTAATTTTATGTCTACTGATGACATTCGCTGTGTTTGGTTTTTTTTTTAATCAGTAAAAAATCAGTTCAAAATATCAATTTGAGCGTTGAAACGCTCGTGCAATACATCACAGCAGAGGCGGAAAGGTTCGACTCTCGCGACGCCGAGGTTCAAGCTCCGTCATTCAATGGACTATCAGATGGACACAGTGGCTTTGAAGCCGGTTCGATCCGTCCAGAATGAGTCGGACTCAGAGTCGCACTTGTTGGGAGCGTCGCTACAGCGCCGCCCTGAGGTGGAGCGCTGGCAACAGAACTGCACAACACGGGGGGCGTCACGGGATGAACGTCTCCGCCGCCTCTATTCTTGCCTCACTGGGGAATTTGGAATGAAATGACTTTCAGCGTAATTGGGGTGTTGGGTGGGTAGGGGGCGGGGCCACTTAACCCCCATAATTATAGCGATAAAGAAAGTCTGTCAGAGGAGGGGCGCGCGAGGGGGGTTTCAATTAGCCGTCAAGGGTCACTCGAGGCCCCAGCACCATCCTGGCTCCATCTATCATCCTCTTTTCATTATCTGCTGGTGTAAAGGTGCGTGATGGAGGGGCCGCTGCTGGAGCGTATCAGCTCCGACACGCTGCCTGATGGACGCCCTGACCCCTCTGTTGTCTGCCATTAACCCCTCACCCGGACCAGACCCAGTCCAATGGCCCCAGAAGGTGAAATCAATCAAACCTCCCGAGATGAGGAGGCTCCCGCGACGCTGACCAACAGAAAGAGACGAAAGCTGCGTGGGCTCGGGCGAGTCACGTCACTGCCAAGAGCACGCGACCAGCCGCGGTTTTGATCTCAACACGACCCAATCCGGGGTCTGAGGGCGCCAAGAGACGCGACACCGCTTGTCACTCTGGCACCCGGATCAGCTGCGCCACCTGCTGGCCACAGCGACAAACAGGCGGGAGGAGTGGAAGGAAGGACGACCACGTGACGCTCGCGCTGCCCCCGCGCAACACAGCGGAGGGGAGCAGGAGCTCGAGCCTCGCTGTGATCGGCGATCGATGACTTACAGCTTCTCTGCAGCACAACCTGTCAGACTTCATCAGCCCTGCGCCTCAGCGCGTGCGCAGCAAACAGATGATAAATCACGGCTCTGTAATTAGCGCTCAGCAAGGTGATCACTGACACAGCTTTCATCTTAATTAGAAACTCGTTTGTTCCATTCACTTAAGCGGCTGCGCTCGAGCGGAGCCGCACCTTCGCTGAGCTCATGCTGCGCACCTGTCAGGGGCCCCTGGGGGGCTCCGTCAAGCTGCAGAGGAGCACGAGGAGCCAGCGGGTCGGAACCGCTCCCCGGCGCGGGCTGTGGTGACGTCGCTGCGGGCGCGCACCGGACCTCTCTATCCGGCTGATGGACACGCCGCTAATAGACCGTTCCATCAGGCCAAGCTCGGGAAGAATCCATTAAGCGCTTCCTAAAGCTGCTGCTCACACACGCTGGACTCGCCACAGAGAGAGCAGAACATCACGGCACCAGCCTCTGACCATCGGACCTGTGAGGCGAGAAACAAGCCACCACCGCGTTTTCCTTCCAACTTTTATTCAGTGCAGCTGCACGCATCTCATCCAGCCGACCCTGCTGCTCCAGCCAGAGGAGGCTTTCCGCCCCGCCCCCTGCGCCGCTTCTTCCTCCCGGACCCCTCCACCTCCAGCGTCCCTCCCTCCCTCTGGTGTTTGGGCTCCTGCAGCTGGTCACGGCTCATGGGCTCGATGATCCTGCCGGGCCGCGTCACCACCCGCGGAGCCGTCATTTTCCTCACGCTGCGCTCCGTGTTCCAAGTCCGTCCCAGTGGTGAGCGCATGGTGCTCTCGAAGTGGGCGTGGTCAATGAAGGGAAAGGGGAGCATGCTGACCTGGTGCTGGCCCAGGGCCGCGGCTCTCTTCTCACAGATGATGGTGGCTGGCAGCTTCTGGTCCTTCCTCGGCACGGCCGTCTGAGGTTTGACCCGGAACCTGCGGCGCTTCTTCTTCGACGGCCTCACACCTGAGCCCCCCCACTCGCCCCAACCGGGCAGCGCCAGGCTCACCACCGCTGGCTCCCCGTCGCTCTCCCGTTTCCTCTTTTCCTTCAGAAAGTCACCGACGACATCGTCGCCAGCAAACGCCTCACTGATGACCTGCCGTTGGTCCAGACCTTCTTCCTCGCCGTCCTCCACTGCCAGGCCCAGTGGGCCAGACAGGACTCGACACTCCCGGGTCAGAACCTCACTCAGCTCCAGCTCTGGCTTCCTCTTAATCCCCCCAACCTTTTTGGGCAGAGGCTCCACTGCCGCCGCTGCCTCCTGAGTCGGGAGATCGGTCAGAGCGCCCTCGCCGGGGGCGGAGTCAGCGGCGCACTCTGCTTCTTTGCTGCTACTTGTGAGCTCCTGGTACAGACTGGCAAACTGTGACAGCTGCAGCTCCTGATCGACAGACTCCTCTTCCTCCTCCCCACACGTTGCCTCCTCGTTCCGTTTCCTCCTCCTCTCTTCCAGCTCCCTCAGTAGCACCTCCTCTTGCTCCTCCCTCACAACACAGTCCAATCCTGCCCCAGGCTCCTTCCCATCTACTAGGGCTGCACCCTCCACTTCCCTCAGCCTCCCACTCATCCAGGGATTTACAGACTCTCGTTCCACTTCGTTGACAAAGTCCGGAATCTCCTCCTGCTCCTGCTCCTCCTCCTCGTCGTCGTCCGACTCCTTCAGGACCACCTTCTGGGTCAGATCCCTGTTGAGCTGGAGCTGTGCCTGCATGGCGCGCCGTGCCTCCAGGTCGTACTTGGCCACAATGACCCGGGACTTGGCCCACTTGCTGCTGTTCTGGTGTTTGAGCGACATGCGCTCCTGCATGCGGTTCCGCTCCAGCTGTTCCAGGTCCTCCAGGGCAGCGGCTGGGTCTGACTTGACCTTCTCCTCAAACTGCTTCAGTAACTCCTTGCGCTTGGACTTGTTCTGGATCTTATGGTACTTTTTGCTTTTGATCTTGCGGTCCCGCCGGGCCTTGGCCTCATAATAGGACTGTAGCGCCCTCACTTTCTGGAGCTCGGCCCGCCGGATCTTGGCATCCTCCAGACTCATGGCTTGGACTGAGGCCTCCTCCGCCGGGGTCAGAACGGGGTCATAGATGGGCTGTTTGTTGGCAGACAAAACAGCAAAGACCTCCTGCTCCAGTGGCGTCTGTGCTCGCCAACTTGTCACCACACGCTCAATGGGACGGGGTCCGGCCGGGTCCTTGTTTAAAGGAAAGACCACCTGCTCCGCCCGCCGGTTCTGCTCGATGACCGCCTTCCAGCGGGTGACCTCCAGCGCAGCCTTCTGGAAGGCCAGATCCCGCTGGATGCGCTCAGTCTCCTGCCGGCTCAGCGGACTCTCCAGAGTATGGCTCTGCTGCAGCTTGTTTAACTGTTGGATGGTGCTGCCTGGCACGGCCGCCGTCTGCTGCCCCAGCAGCTCCGACAGCTGGACCTTTGTCCCGTCCCCTCCGATGTTGGCGGCGAACTCGGACATGAGCGCCGCCGCCTCAGAGCGTTCGCCAAGCTGACGCTTCTGTCCGCAGATGCCACTGATGGCCTCCAACAGCTTCTGACGGCGCCGGTCATCGTCTGGCTCTTCTTCACTGGTGACATCTTCATCCAGGCCCACCTCATCGTCATCATCATCGTCGTCGTACATCACCTCCACACCTGCAGACACCAAACACCTGATCAGGATGACATCACCGAGCACGGTCACATGACGGCTCAGGAAACAAAAAAAAAATCAGACTTAACATGCACGTGAACATCTCAGGCCCACAGCTGGACAGAAAGTGGAATGACTCGTGGACCACTGCACCACCTGGATGACGTGGCTAATAGCTGGACTCGGCTAGCATGTAGCTGGACTCGGCTAGCATGTAGCTGGACTCAGCTAGCATGTTGTCAGTAGCTGGACTCGGCTAGCATGTAGCCAGTAGCTGGACTCGGCTAGCATGTTGTCAGTAGCTGGACTCGGCTAGCATGTTGTCAGTAGCTGGACTCGGCTAGCATGTAGCTGGACTCAGCTAGCATGTTGTCAGTAGCTGGACTCGGCTAGCATGTTGTCAGTAGCTGGACTCGGCTAGCATGTTGTCAGTAGCTGGACTCGGCTAGCATGTAGCTGGACTCAGCTAGCATGTAGCTGGACTCAGCTAGCATGTTGTCAGTAGCTGGACTCGGCTAGCATGTTGTCAGTAGCTGGACTCGGCTAGCATGTTGTCAGTAGCTGGACTCGGCTAGCATGTTGTCAGTAGCTGGACTCGGCTAGCATGTTGTCAGTAGCTGGACTCGGCTAGCATGTTGTCAGTAGCTGGACTCGGCTAGCATGTTGTCAGTAGCTGGACTCGGCTAGCATGGAGCCAGTAGCTGGACTCGGCTAGCATGGAGCCAGTAGCTGGACTCCATCTCCATCCACACAGAGAACAGAACGCCGCCCCGGCTGCTTGGCTAACTTCCCAGGGTCCTGCGTGAAGGACGGCGACACAGCATTGGCCAACAGGTGGAACAAGGGAGCCACGTGTGGGGCTGTGTTTAACACAGTGGAGAGTGAGAGCAAGTTCGACCAGCAGGAAAGTGAGCACGCGCACTGGACCTGGCTCTTCACAGGCAGAGAGCGATGCCAGATGGTCAGCCTCGGAACAGAGACCATGACAATCACCGAAACACTGAATCAGGGGCAGAAATGATCCGCGTTTTCGCAGTGCGATCTCAGTGAGACTGTAACGGACCAGTGACGGTCTCCTCGTCATCTCGAAGCCAGTGGGCTCCACTCTCAACTCTCACACACAGACGGAAAAACAAGCTGCAGCTGCGGTGGGGCCGGCGGTTCCGGTTTCGTGTGGTCGACACTCGCTTGATTGTCATTTTCGGGAACATCTTACCTTCGTCCACGACTCTGTCCGCCGCCTCACTGTCCTTCTTCTTCTTCTTGCTTTTCTGCGGTCTCCTTGTTCTCTTCATCCTCTTGACGCTCTTCTCTCCAGCCTTCGCCATCTTGGGGACAGAAACACAGACTCGAGCCACGTGGTGAAGCGGGAGCCGCAAACTCGATATAACTGTCGTAAAAACAGAAGCCCCGCCCATTGGGTCTGACGTCTGAACAGTCTCCAGCGACACGCAAAGACGCTGAGCAGGGCGGTAGAAACGCGGGGAGACTGACGGTCATAAACAACACTCTGCGTGTCATAAGTCCATGTTTGGGATGATGTCACTTGGCTTCACCTACCGGCTCACCGGGGAATTGCAGTCACAAGTCACGCGTTCCCCGCTGCTCAATCCAGTTATTAAAAAACGAACTGATGTGTAATATTCACCTAACGCGCTTCCGGTCATGTGTTCGACCTGTCAATCAAAAACACCAGGATGGTGCTGGGGCCTCGAGTGACCCTTGACGGCTAATTGAAACCCCCCTCGCGCGCCACAATTCCAGGCGACTTGCCCACATCTCGCGATACATCACGCATCGCGAGACTTGTTCGGTGTGACTGAGGCAGGTCACGTGTGGTAGTCATGTGACATCATGGCGTCGTCCGTCTTCGGGAGAGTGAGAAGCGGGTCCAAACCAAGCTCTGCGGCCGACCAGGAGGTTCAAGTAGCGTCTTAGTTTTTCACACTCCGCCGCCATGTTGTCAACTGCCATTCTCTGCAGCACTGTGGGCTCATCTGCAGCGCGAGCTCCTCGGACAGTTCGGTCGAACGGAGACGATCGTGACGAACGCGAGTCGTTGAGGCAGCTGCTCACGTGTGTGTGTTGGTCCCCAGGTGGAGAGCCGTGAAGATGAGGAGCAGAGCATCAAACTGGCCGAGATCCTGGAGCTGCTGCTGGCTGCTGGCTACTTCCGGGCTCGCATCAAGGGCCTGTCCCCGTTTGACAAGGTACAGCGCGTCATCCGGAGCAGACTCGGACAACACTGTGTGCTGCTGCTTGTGGTCTTCAGGTGGTGGGCGGGATGACATGGTGCATCACCACCTGCAACTTCGACGTGGACGTGGATCTTCTGTTTCAGGAGAACTCCACCATCGGGCAGAAGATGTGAGTGTCTCGCGCCAGATAGGTCAACTTTCTCTGGTCTGCTCTCGAACTCGCTCAAGTCTCGCCTGGACACCTCAGTGGAGCCGCTGTTGCGGCGCCCCCACTTGGCCGGAGTCACCCGTGACAGGACTCGGCTGATGATGCTGTGTGTGGTGATGTCACCTCCTGTGTGGTGTCTCTGCAGAGCGCTGACGGAGAAGATTGTGTCGGTTCTCCCGAGGATGAAGTGTCCTCACCGCCTGGAGCCGCATCAGATCCAAGGCCTGGACTTCATCCACATATTTCCTGTCATTCAGGTGAAGTCTATGCGTCTGAAACCTCCCTGCAGAGGTTGGCCAGAGATGACGGTGTGCTCATGAAGGGCAGGCAGAGTCGTTTCACATTCTCACAGAGTAGCTTTGTTTCAAGGTGAAGTGAGAAATGGCCAGAGTTTGCACGTGAGGCGCACGAGTCATTTCAGGTGCCTGAATGGATGCACGCACGCTCAGAGCACCACCATTACCACGGCTTTCTACTGAAAACAAGAAATATTTTGCTTGAAACACTTGCTTGGAGTCCAGTTTTTGTGTCCAAGGTCCTGCAGCAGAACTGCAGTCTGTTCCCTCAGAAACAGCTCAGAGGGTGTCTCTGGTTGGTGACTCTCGTCCGTCTGTGTGTCAGTGGCTGGTGAAGCGAGCCATCGAGACCCGGGAGGAGATGGGCGACTCCGTCCGAGCGTACTCGGTCTCCCAGTTCCTGAAGAGCCATCTGCTCCCAGAGGTCAGTAGACCATCAGGACTGGCCGATCCAGCGCTGATCTCTGGTCTTGGTTCCAGGACCAAGACTTTCTACAGCGCAGGGACAAGGCGACCAGGGCGGTCCTGGATGTTCTGGTGAGCAGGCCTCAGCACCCATGAAGCCCAGTCTCTGGCCCTCACTGGACTCTGTCTGTGTCACGGGACTTCTCAGGACCTTTACAAGCCTCAGAGGAAATACCGGAGACAGAGGGACGCTGGAGATCTGAGCGACGAGGAGTCAAGAGTCCACTCCACCCTGTTGGAGTACGGCAGGTGCGTTCATCACACCACCCGCCTCACACCCCCATGATAGGCTCGTGTGTTATGGGTGGCTCAGTGCTCCTTGCAGAGCGTCCCTCGACTGAGGTAACATTTCGATTAAGCCGCGCAGTCTGATCGCGTCATGTTCTCCCGGCTTACACGCGGTCGTTCACCTCGGCGCCGTGAGCTCCTCAGTCCTCCTGCCTCCTCTGAGCGTAGCGGAAGAGCAATGGCCAGGCGTGGTGACGGTGCTGGCTGATGCACCAGTTTCACTGCAGAGCTCCACAACCAGCCAGCCACGCTTCAGCGCCGTCACCGTCCTCATAGCGCTTCCTTCACCAGCTTTCTGGGTGAAACTCCCAAGTTCCGAAGATTAAACGATGGATGTGGAGTCACTGAAGGACAGAGTCGGTCTTCTGATCAGTGTCTTGAGACTCGACTAGCTTCGCAGCCATGCTAACGGTTGCTAACATGGAGGTAGTGTCGTCTCCATGTGCAGATCACGGTGGTGCCACACACCACTTCTCCATTGTACTGAAGGTTAGTAGACGTCATTAGACTTCACGTCCTACACGCCAGCTATTAACCACATCATCCAGGTGGTGGAGTCCGACTCTCTTTCTCTCAAGCAGTGGGACTAAGCTGTTTTGGTGGATTTTTTTGGGTGTCTGAGCGTCCGAATGGTGACTTCTTACCTCCCCCCCAGGAAGTTCGGCTTCAGTAAGCAGTCAAGGAAGGAGACGGTGAGTGAAGCAGCTGCCAGGTCCAGATGTGCCAGTGCTGCAGCCTCATGTGCGACACACCCCCCCACCCCCCAGGAGGAGGATCGCAAGTGTTCTCTGTCCAGCAGCTCTTCGGCGCCGCCTGCAGGAGCAAGTGAGGAGGATGAGGACATGAAGGCGGCCGAGGAGGTGGTCCCCACGCCAGTTCATCTTGTCCGTCTCTGGACCTCCGGCGGCTCAGTGCTCAACTTTAACTGTTCCCACAGATGAGGATCAAGAGTCTGATGATCCGAATGGCTGTCATGGCGACGGAGGAGGTGAGTGTGCGGGTGGGCTTGTGCGGAGCTGGTCCCGGTGTGTCTCATGGTCTGTGCGTCCAGGGTCAGCTGACCGCCAGCGCGGTGGGTCAGATCGTGGGTCGACAGTCCGAGGAGATCAAGCAGTTTGCCTCCCAGTACGCCGAAAAGGTGCGGCTCTGGTGCAGTTGTCGGCGCTGACGGCGCGGTGACGGTTGGTGTGTGTGCCGCAGCAGCAGGTGGGCGCGTCCTGGGACCAGCGGCCCGAGCTCTTTGGGCCGCTGCAGCAGCACCGTCGAGCCGTGGCCTCCGTCAACAAGCAGATGGAGCTGAAGAGCAAAGAGCTGCAGGAGGTGAGGGGTCAAGGGTCAACATGCTGAGCGCACTGACCTGACAGGCGCGTGTGACCGCAGGTGCAGCTGAAACACTCGGACCTGAAGGCGTTATGTGACCGGGTCAAGACCAGACTGTGGGAGGTGTGTGCACGTGCGTGCGTGACAGTGAGATGATGTCACCAGAGCACCTGTGTGTGTGTGTCCAGGCCATGGAGGAATCCAGGCGGCTGTCCACAGAGATGAAGAGTTTGGAGGAGGAGGAGGAGCGGGCAGACAGCAGGTGGCGCTTCCTCAGCTGCTTCAGCCTGAGCCAGTCCTGACGGGACACTGTGTGTGTGTGTGTGTGCGTGCGTGCGTGCGTGCGTGCGTGTGTGTGTGTGCGCGTGCACGTGGCTCCTCAGTGTGCTGGACAAGCTGAGGACCCTCGTCTCCATGAACGAGAGCCTGAAGCAACAGGAGCAGCAGTTCCGCGCGCACTGCAGAGTGAGTGCCATCACCCAGCCACGGCACATCACACGTGCACACGCGCTCACACACACAGTCACACGTCCTCAGAATGTGACAATACGAGCGTTGGTGTGTGCAGGATGAGATGACTCGCTTGCAGCAAAACATTGAAGAGCTAAAAGCAGCTTCAGGTCAAGATGCTGAGGAGGAGCAGGTTGTGACCTTCATCTTGATCATCATCATCATCCTGGTGCATTTAGTCTCAGTGGTCTAACAGGACCGTGTTCTTCAGAGAAACCTGATGATCGACACGCAGTTCAGCAACGAGCGTGAGAAACTCCAGAAGATCCGTCTGCTGATGGTAACGGCTGAGCAGGTCCCTCTCACGTCCCGGTCCAGCCGACACCGTGTGTGTGTGTCCAGGCTCGCAGGAACCGGGAGATGGCCATCCTCCAGAGGAAGATGGACGACGTCCCGAGTCGCGCCGAGCTGACTCAGTACCAGAAGAGGTTCATTGAGCTCTACAGTCAAGGTTCAGCCTCCTCAGCTTCAGCTTCACTGCCGTCACCATGGTAACCAGGTGCCGTCTTCAGTTTCAGCCACACACAAAGAGACCAAGCAGTTCTTTACCTTGTACAACACTCTGGACGACAAGAAGCTCTACCTGGAGAAGGAGGTGAGTGATGATGTCATCCTCTTGGCCGTGGTCAGGCCTGTGAGCTCTGCTGCCTCCTGCAGGTCAGCCTGCTCAACTCCATCCACGACAACTTCCAGCAGTGAGTGAGGCCCGGAGGCCACGCTGGCCTGTGTGTGTGAGTCAGAGTGTGTCAGATGTGTCTGTAACGGTGCGTGTCTCCAGAGCCATGTCGTCCTCCGCCGCACGCGCTCAGTTCCTGCATCAGATGGAGCAGATCGTTGAAGGAATCAAGCAGAGTCGCATCAGGGTAACCATGACGACCGGCCGCTCATGTTTCCTGGTGACCTCAGCCTCACCCTCTCACCAGATGGAGAAGAAGAAGCAGGAGAACAAGATGCGTCGCGATCAGCTGAACGACGAACACCTGGAGCTGCTCGACAAACAGAGACTTTACTTCAAGACTGTCAAAGACTTTAAGGAGGTGTGTGTGTTTATACTGCCTCGTGGGGACCTGATGTCCTTATGGGGAGACCTGTTGCTGGTCCCCACAGGTCCAAAGCTCAATTTGAGGATGAAGACCTCAAAATAAGTGGCTCATTCTAAGTGGGTTCCAGTCTGGTCCAGAGTCCTGGTTCAGGTGAGCCAGGTGTTTTGGAGGGTTAGGTTCAGGGTGAGATGACGGTCCTCGCTAAGATAGGAAGACAAGTGTGTGTGTGTGTGTGTGTGTGTGTGTGTGTGTGTGTGTGTGTGTGTGTGTGTGTGTGTGTGTGTGTGTGTGTGTGTGTGTGTGTGTGTGTGTGTGTGTGTGTGTGTGTGTGTGTGCGTGTGTGTGTGCGTGCGTGCGTGCGTGCGTGCGTGCGTGCGTGCGTGCGTGCGTGCGTGCGTGCGTGCGTGTCCAGGCTTGGACCCTCTCTGGACTCTGCTCTCTCCTCTGTGCGCAGGAGTGTCGGAAGAACGAGGTGCTCCTGTCCAAGCTGAGGACCAAGGGCGCCTCGTAGAGGATCCAGGCCCCGCGGCTCCTGCTCCAGCTGAGTGAGTGATGACGGCGCCGCCGGGGAGGAGCTCTGGTTGTCACCTCAATAAAAGAGTCTTCATCAACCAGCGTTTCCTTTCTTTGGAATCAAAGCATTTTATCTGGGTCAGAAGCATCTCTGTGGACCGTCTCCGCCTGATAAGGAGGGAGAGAGAGAGAGAGCTGTGTGTGTTGACGCTCGCCCCTCCTCTGCTCTCCTCACTGTCACCCGTGTCTTGGCTTCTCCTGTGGACCCCACCTCACCTCTGGTGCTGGTCCTCCTGCTCACGTCCCGGCTCTGACCCGACCTCAACAGCACTGCGTGCGTGCGTGCGTGCGCGCGCGCGCGTGTGTCACCGATAGGACACAGATATGTGTGTGACTCATGTTTGTGAGTTGATATAAAGAACGTGTGCGTCTGCAGTGAGGACCTTTCACCATGAGAGTCCTGCTGCTGCTGCTGCTGATGAAGGCTGGAGCAGAGAGGCTCTGGAGGTTCCATCTGAGGCACAGCCTGAGGGCCCCAGGTGCTGTGTGTGTGTGTGTGAGAGTGTGTGACACAGTGTGTCACCTGTCGACTCTTCTAATCCGCCTCACCAGCTCCTCCTCCTGGTTCCGCTTCGGGGCTCACACAGCTGCTGCTCTACTGTCGGGTCGGAATCGGCTTCCACCTCCAGATCCTGCCAGATGGCTCGGTGGCGGGGGTCCACAGGCCTGACCAGTACTGTGAGTTGTCCATCATCATCTTCGTCTTCATCATCACGACACCTGCAGGTCACCTGAAGGTCTCCTCGGTGTCCCGCGGGACTGTGGGGATTCGTGGCGAGGCGAGCGGACTGTTTCTGTGTCTGAACAAAGAGGGCGGAGCCTACGGATCCGTGAGTGTCGGTGAGTGTGGAGACGTGGCGCCGCGGCGTGCACTGACGTGCGCACGTGCCCTCGCAGGTGACGTTTACAGACGACTGCCAGCTGAGGGAGAACCTGGAGGAGAACCTCTACACCACCTACGCCTCTCACCCAGGCGTGTACTTGGCTCTGTCCCACAAGGGGGCGGCGAGGAGGGGCACGCGAGTGAGTCCCAGACAGGCCTGCACGCACTTCCTGCCGCGCAGAATTCCAAAGTGAAGGATGGAGTCAGTTGCTGCTGTTCCATTAAAGATCCTCCGAGTGACGAAAGCGTGTGTGTGTCTGTGTGTGTGAGCAGCTGTAACTGGACTCTTGGTGGGAGTCACCGAGTCACTCGATCCGTCCTCAGCTCAGGTGTCTCTTTGTCTGAAGACACGACAGGAGGAGAGGAAAGTGAGTGGAGTGGAGAGGAGGACAGGATGGGACCATGAGCAGCAGCGCAGACTTCAGTAGGTCCTCGTGGTCTTCACTCCTCCGTCTCTCTCCGTGCTTTTCTGACCTTCATCTGTTCCTACAGAAGCTGCTGCGGAGCCTGGGCTTCCTGACGCTGCTGCGGTGAGTCACATCACACCCACCTCTCACTGTCCGGGGTGCCAGCTCCGGACCCTCCAGGATCTCCTGCTCCTGGAGTCCAAGGTCCCGAGCTGCAAAGGATGTTTGTGCGACTCTCTGAAGAGAGGCCCAACAGAACCATCACAGGTCCTGGGCTGCGCCGGTGCCGAGACCGGATCCCAGCACTCACATCCATGGGACTGGACTCCGTGTGCCCTGCTGGCAGGCTCAAACTCTGTTTCCACTCAGGAGGGCCGCACTGAGCCGCCAGACGCGTCCAGAATCGAGGTGGTCTCGGTGACGGAGGAGGACCTGCCTGTGGTGGAGACCCCCACCACAGTCAACGTGAGTCCCCTGGGAAGCTTTGACTCGCCCCCCGGAGAGCCGCCCGCCAGCCCTGATCCCAGCCCAGGGATGCCTGTCACCAAAGTCCAGCCGTTCATGGCGGGTGAGTCCAAATGTCACGGAACCAGAACCGAGCTGAACTCTCTGGCTTCTGACTCCAGATGAGAGTCAGAGTGTTGTGAACTTGTGCTCACTTTGCTCAGAGGAGGACCTGGAGAAGCCCTGGAGGAGGAGACTGCTGACACATCGGCTGGAGCTGCTGATCGGCGCCGCCGCGCTTCTGTCAGCGCTGGCTCTGGCTATCGGACTCGGAGGTGAGTCAGTGGGTCATCAAACTTTCATGTGGTCACCCAAGCTCAGCGCCGCCTCTGCCTCTGCTCTCTGGCTGGACCAGTTGGACTCAGCTGCGTGGGCAAGTTTCGCTGCGGCGGCGGCGGCGGCCAGTGCGTTAGCCGCTCAGGTCTGTGCGACGGGACCCAGGACTGCGACAACGGCGAGGACGAGCTGGGCTGCGGTGAGTCGCGGCTCCGGCTGCAGCAGCCGTGCGGCCTGGGCCTGAGCCCGTGTGTCCGTGTGCCTCAGTGCGTCTCAGCGGCCGCAGCTCGGTGCTGCAGGTCCACAAGGGCGGGCTCTGGAGAAGCGTCTGCTCGGAGGACTGGGACAACCATCTGGGAGCGGCGGCCTGCAGGCAGCTGGGCTACTCCAGGTACTAGCCGGCCTCTCCCTGCTGAGCCGGCGGTGACCCCAGGAGCCTGTCTCTCTCCCGCAGCTACGTGGAGTCCTTCTTCATCCCACTCACCTCCGTGGAGCAGGAGCTGCAGGCCCAACTCGTGTCCCTCCAGCCGACTCCGTCCCACACGGTCCTGCTGCAGAACCTGTCCAGCTCCAGGTCCGTCCTGACAGGTCCCTCTGTGAGCTGGGGATCAGTAACCCGCCTCCCGTCTGTGTCCTCGCAGTAAATCCCAGTGCAGCTCCGGCAAGGTCACCACCCTCAAGTGTCTGGGTCAGTGTGTGTGAGGTGGGGGAGGGGACGGTCCCCACGAGGTTGGGCCTCAGCCTGAAGGTGGAGACGTCAGAATAAGTGGCTTTCGGTTCGGTTCCGAGTCCCGCAGAGGCTGGGGAAAGCATGAGTCAGCGAGAAACATCCGAGGTCCTCGCCAGGATGAAAACAAACTCGTGTGTGTGTGTGTGTGTGTGTGTGTGTGACGCGTGCTCCCAGACTGCGGCCTCCGTCCCGCCTACAGCTCACGGATCGTGGGCGGGAACATCTCCCGGCCCGGCCAGTTCCCATGGCAGGTCAGTCTCCACTTCCGCAGCGAGCATCTGTGCGGCGGCTCCATCTTGACTTCGCGCTGGGTCCTGACTGCCGCGCACTGCGTGTACGGGTGAGTCCGATGACGTCACGGGTGACGCCGGGGGTGGGTGACACGTCTTTGTCCGCTCAGGTTCGCCGACCCGGCGCTGTGGTCGGCCCACGTGGGTCTGACAGAGCAGACGGTCCACGGCGCAGAGTCTCGGGCAGTGGACCGGATCATCTATCACGCCCGGTACCGACCGAAAGCTCTGGACTATGACATCGCTCTGATGAGACTCAACAGGTCGCTGGAGTTCAACGGTATGACGTCACCACTCACTGACGTCCCGACCCCATTTCTGCCTCCTGATTGGCCTGTCCCACCCCGCAGGTCTGGTCGAGCCCATCTGCCTGCCGAACGTCGGAGAAGAGTTTGACGACGGGACCTTGTGTTGGATCTCGGGCTGGGGAGCCACAGAGGAGGAGGGTGAGCGCGCGCACACGCGCTCGCGGGCCGCACACGCTCACACGCGCGCGCCTGTCACTCTCAGGAGAGACCAGCGTGGTGCTGCGCTCGGCTGCGGTGCCGCTGCTGTCCAGCAAGACCTGCAACCTTCCGGAGGTTTACCAGGGCTTCATCTCGTCCTGGATGATCTGCGCCGGATACCTGGAGGGAGGAACCGACTCCTGTCAGGTACACACGCACACACACAGAAGGTTCGGGCCCGAGGACTCGGATCTGACCCGGCCCGTCCTCAGGGGGACAGCGGTGGTCCGCTGGCCTGCGAGGACTCTGTCTGGAAGCTGGTGGGAGCGACCAGCTGGGGGATCGGCTGCGCCGTGAGGAACAAGCCCGGAGTCTACACCCGGATCACCCGCTCGCTCAGCTGGATCCGCCGACAGATGGAGGTCAGAAGGTGGCGGCGCCACGGACACGGCGCCGGTCTGAGCTGCGCTTGTGTGTTCCAGAGAGAGGACCGGCTCTAGGCGTCCCACATCCGAGGGAGCAGAGAAGACATCCACCCGAGTTTGAGAGGGTTTATTCCAAAATAGAAGCTCTAAGGCAAAACAGACCAGACGAGAGAGAGAGAGAGAGCGAGCGAGAGAGGGGCGGCGCCAGAGAGACCCGCCCCCTCCCCGGACACCTGGGCTCGGCCTCTGGCCGCCAATGTTCCCGCCTCCAGGTGATTGTGTGGTCGAGTGTGCGACGGAGTGGAGCCGAGTGGCGGCCAGGTGCTCGCGAGGACTTTCACGTGAGGTTTGTGCTTCTTCGTCAAAAGAGCGCGTAAGGCCATGTTCAGACCA
This sequence comes from Synchiropus splendidus, assembly GCF_027744825.2. Taxonomy (NCBI): domain Eukaryota; kingdom Metazoa; phylum Chordata; class Actinopteri; order Syngnathiformes; family Callionymidae; genus Synchiropus; species Synchiropus splendidus. The sequence continues at coordinate 113,268 of NC_071343.1, read as the reverse complement.
ATTGGTGCCGGTGTGGGACTTTACAAAACTTCAGACTCCAAAACAGAGTCGTGCTTCACTTATCAAGCTGTACATAAATATTTCATACAAAACAGCAGAACACCAAAAAAATCAAACACCAATCTCAGTTTGTTTACAAAAATAAGCATCTCAAGTTCTTCACTCTGCAACTACTGAAAACACAAGCATGCAAAAGTGGTGCGGCGAGCACGGCGGGAGCTCGGTCAACAAGAACTTTCACGGACTTTACAAACCTGGTGTGTTTTCAACACGTCTGTGTGGGATGCCATCCTTTTAAATATACAAAAGTGCACTGGACTTCGCGAGCTGATGACAAAACGCTTTCTGAAAGTCAAGTCTGGGTCCGGTCCGGCTGGTGTTCCAACAGTGAACGTTGAGTGAAAACGGACTCCTGACATGTTGGAGTCCGGCCGCTAGGTGGTATCATTCAACAACAACAAAAAACACACAATGAAAAAAAAAAAAAAAAAAAAAAAAAATCTGCCCAGTGAGAGGGGTCAGGTCCTTGCTCGAGGTGGCGCCTTTGACCATTGGACGTGGGATGACTGCAGCTGCAGGACGCTGCTGACAAGACAAACATCCAGCAGGTGGCACTACGGGTCACCTTCTTCGCCTCTGTTTGAACCAGCACAGGAGTCTAGGACTCAGTGGTCCAGAGTTCTGGTTCCACAGAATTTTACAGTCCCAGACAGACGAGGACTTTGGGACCTTAAATTGGACCCTGGGTCAGTGATAGACAAGTCGCAGTTGTGCTGGACGTGAACTGTATGTGTGTGTGTGCGTGTGTGTGGGTGGGTGCGAGTGTGTGTGCGCGTCTACTGGAGCGAGTCGCTGTTGTCCAAGCCCAGTCCGGCCATGTCCCCATCGTCATCGTCCTCGTCCTCTTCATCCATACTGTCCCCCGTCTCGTCCTCGCTGTGACCCCCGATCATCACCTGCTGAACCGCCAGCGTGGCCCCGTCTGACGTCAGGCTCTGCAGACCCTCCATGTTCATGGTCACCAGAGTCCCTGAGGATGACAACAGGTCCGTCAGCCGCAGGGAGGCGTGGGAAGAAGGAGCGACTCACCGTCGGGCATGGTGACCTGCTGCTGCGCTCCGCCTCCGGTGGCGATGGAGTCGGGCCAGAAGCGCTGCAGCGGCCGGTTCTGAGGAGTCTTCTTCTTGGTTTTGGGTGCTTCGGACGAGCTGGCGTCCAACATGGGCTGCAGGATTCTCCTCCGAGCGTTGATGAACCTGGACAAACGGATCAGTTGGTGCTCGGCTCAGCCGCTGGCCGGCGACGCCAAAGGACGCACCAGTTGTTGACCTGCAGCAGTGTCAGGTTGGTCTGCGTGGCGATCTGCTTCTTCTCGTCTTCCGTGGGATACGGATGCTGCAGAGCATGGAGAGCCATGAGCTCACGCTGCCACGGCTACAGACACACGCACGCGCGCACGCGGCGGCTCACCCCGATGTGCTGGAAGAGCCAGGAGCGCATGACGTTGGTGGCATGTTTGGGCAGAACACCACGTTTGTTCTTGGTGGAGTTGTCGTCATGATTGAAGAGATTCAGATCCTGATGGAACTGGAGCTGGAGCTGAACACACACACACACACACACACGTTTGTATTTCTAGCCTCGGACCTGTGGAGGTTTCTCGCTGTAATCACCCTTTCCCCAGCCGCTCCCCCTAACCATCCACACACAGACACACACCACACAGAAACTGAGGTTTCAACCCTCACATTTGGCATCGCCTTGTTCAGACCCCACCTTTTACATGCGCGCGCACACACACACACACTCCACTCACACACAGAACACACACTCCACTCACACACAGACAACACGCACAACTCGCAAGTCACGGACCTGATTGTTCTGGACCCGTATGGTCCCGGGAGACAGGGCCTGCGTGACCACCTGACCCTGGGGGGTGACCACGGTGACCGGCTGGTAGACGGTTCCACCTGACGGGGCACAGCGAGAAACAGCTACACCACTGCCGGGGGACGTCGGCCCCTGCGACTTACCTGTGACCATCTGCGAGGGGTTGACGGTCGTCACGGTGACGTTCCCCTGCTGCAGAGCGGATGCCGGCACCACGATCTGACCGGGAGGACTGATGGTGGTGGACAAGGAGCTGGGGGTCTGAGTCGGACACAGACAAGCTTGACAGACGTCCCGGGGCAGGGTGACGGTGCACTCAGAGCCAACTCACGTGGGACTTGGTGGGGGAGAAGCTGGGGGCCTGGCCCTGGACAGGGGAGTAGGGGCTGCCCGGGTCGCCACTCAGCAGCGTTTCGCTGTTCATCTTGGTCTTCAGACAGGCGATGTAGCGGCTGCAGAAGTCCTTGCACAGGTCGCTCACCTTCTCCAGCTCCAGCAGGTGGATCCGCAGGACCTGAATGGCCTTGACCATCTGTGGATCAGTGGCAGGTCAACACACTGCGACCCCCAGCAGAAGAGGCGCTGCAACAGCCCTCCTGACCAGATTGTCCAGCTCGGGGTCCTCGCTGAAGAAAGGCTTGCCCTCCTTCTCTTGGCAGCGGACGAAGTTCTCGATGTCCACGTCGAAGCTGGCAGACGTGATGCAGTCGGAGCTCAGGGTGGACTGCTCGCATTTCTCAAACAGCAGAGCAAGAAGCGGGAACAGAGGGTGTCTGTGCGCGAGCACACACACACGCACACCTGAGATCAGTCACCTGGAACACCGAGCCATTGCAGGCCGCAGCAGACAGCACACACACCAGACAAGTGCAGTCACCACATCCAAATGTGAAGGAATGCTGGTATTCACGACCACAACTGGACACCTTCCTGAACACACTTCCTGTTTACGTGACACGACGTCACATGACTCCTCCGTCTCGCTTACAGAAAAGAGATGCGCCCGATGCACACACCTGTAAATAGAGGCCTTGTCCACGTCCATGGGGGTCTGCGGCTCAACCAGCGTCGGACTGGCTGCCTCCGCTAACGTCCCCTCGATGAACTTGTGCTCGGGCTCGCCGTCCGTCTTCCCCAAGCCGGGCATCTGTGGAGGAGCACTGCTGTGAGGAGGACTGACAGCCAGGAAGACGGAGGAGTCATAAACACATCATGTGAAGAGCCCAAGAGCCCCTGGGGGCGCGCTTCGAACAGAGGAAGTCTTCTAGCACACCCAGCTTGGATGGAACCCTGGTGAGAAGAGAAGCGCTGATGTCATTGGACTGATTCAGTCAGGTCCAAGTCTGGGTCTGTCCAGTGGACTCCTCCGTCCTGGGCGCTGAGGAGGGACCAGTAGAGTGAGAGCAATACGGCGGCTGGAGCAACATAATCCTGTCAGCCTCCCGAGTCCCAGCCCAGCCTGGTCCTCCACCACGACAGGTGGCGCTGTGTCTGCTGTTCAGCTGACTGAAAGGAATCATTTGGTGCGGCGTGTGCTGAAGCTAGCATCCCGCTTCCCACGTCTTGAGAGGGACTGCATGACGCGTTGTGCAGTCTCCGACAGCGACGGCTCTCTTCCACCCAGGGACGCACAGTGATGGAATGATGCTGCCACCGGCTCACAGGCATCAACTCCAGTGCTGTGGCAGACTGGAGCCAGCCGCGGGTCACAGCCAGACCCGTAGCATCGGCCTTGGCGCAGCAGCAGTCCGATTCTTCTGTCACGTCATCCATGCTACGTTCCAAAATAATTCCAAATAATTGCATGTTTTCACAAGCAAATCAATCACAAATGATTCGAGAAACACAGTGCAAACTCGCATCATTGTTCATTCATCAAGTGCGAGCACGGACCTGCTCTCAGAGGGGCCTGTCCCTCACACCCCTCCTCCCTTCAGCACCCCTTGCCAGGACACACTGCCTCTCCACCCCCCAACATGTGACTGTAGCCAACAGCAGCTCAGATGGAACAGCAGGACTAAAAATAATCCAGAGCTGCAGTCAGACCATTTCTCACTCGCCACAGCGGCTCCAGAGAAGATGATACCTGCTGTGCAGAGTTTACCAAAGCCGTGGCTCACACCAAACTTTCCTGACTAGAAACCGTCGGACGGAGCTCTGCAGGCGAGAGCGAGGAGCTCAAACAGAGCCAGCACAGGCCGCGGGGCAGGCCACCTCCGAGAGGCACAAGACTGCCATGCTGATGTGGGACGGGTCCCAGGCGTGTTGCATTCGCACCGTCCCTGCACTCAGCTCACATGATGCGAAAGTATGCAATCCAATTGAGAGGTGTGTTTAACCTGAACCAAACTACTCTGACATGGGCATCACCATGAAACCTAGCAGAATCTGCCAGAACTACAGTACAATCACTTGTCAACACACCGCCTCCATGAGCGAGCAACACCTCCCAGCATCACTCCAGTCAGCACCACAGTTGCCTTTGTTTGTGGGAATGTTGGCTGAGGAGGTGGCCGCAGCCACGGACTTGGACTCACGTGGGTTCAGAATGAACCGACTTGTCCTACACATGGGGTTAACATGGGGAGAGAAGCCGAGCAGATGTGCTGTGCGATCCACTGAATATTTCACCCTCACTACTACTGCCACGTCCAGCATGCAGGATGATCTCAGGACCAAGGGGTCATAATGATAACACTGGCAAGTACCACCTCAGGTCTTCCAGTCCAGAACACTCACCTGCGAGTCGTCCTTTGAAAATTTGTCTATGGAGATGGAGTGGGCAGCCATCACGTTCACTGGCGACGCTGCAGACACTGGCGCATTACAGGCAGCGTGGACCCGCAGCAACCTGCACGCACGCACGCACACACGCACGCACGCACACACACACACACACACACACACACACACACACACACACACACACACACACACACACACACACACACACACACACACACACACACACACACACACACACACACACACACACACACACACACACACACACACACACACACACACACACACACACACACACACACACACACACACACACACACACACACACACACACACACGTGTCATTGACCTGCACGGTCCAGTGATGGGACACTTAATGTCTTTCTGTTCATGACTAAAGAGTATGGCAGTGGCGGGACAACACTTGGAGGGGGGCCTCCGTTCCCAAGCCGCTCTCATCATCACGGTGCATGGGAGCAGAGGAAAGATGGCAGAACTCAAGAGTCAGTTCCACACAAGGCAGTGGCACCGTTCCATTCTCCCAACAGCTCCTGAAAATCAGCTCCTTAGATCACATGAGATTTTAATGTGTCCACACTAAATCAATCGATGTTTTGGAGCGACCATCAAACGCTGGGACGTTTTATAACATCGCTGTGGCTTCATCATCCAGGACTCAATCATTTTAGAAGACATGACTTGACTCACAGAAAAACAACAACGTCAATCGAGGTCACGTGCCCTCTGCCCGAGAATCTCGTGTCCCCAGGATCAACCTGCGCATCTGTATAAGGTCAGGTGGCGGTAGTAACCAACGTGTTCTATTTATATCGTCTTCGTGATGAACAGTGTCATCACAAACAACCGATTAGCCGAGCACTTAGCTTCCTAGCTAGCTGTGACGACGAGCAACCAAGTCTCAGTGTTTGGGTGTCGAAACGGTTGCGTTCATCCAAAACAACAAACTGGGCTCCACCAGTGACTAGTTGGGTTCGTGGTTGCTTCGTGCATCTTGTGGCTGTTTCAATCGGATGCGCATGCGCGGGCACAGAGCCGTTGAAGTCGCTGTCGTCGTCACGTTTTCACTTGCTGAGTGAAGTGACAGTGACTCGTCAGCACCTTGACTCTTTACATGTCTGGAGGAGGGAAGTAGCTTCATCTCAGCCAGGAACATGTCAGCGTTCTTTGAATATGGATGGGACTGCATCAGTGCGACATTAAGCATCATGTAAGACATGGAAAAACAGACCCAGGCTCCACCGATTCTCGACCCTCTCCTAAAACCCTAAAAGTGTCCAAGCCAAACCTTGACTCGACTGGACTTGGAATCAGTTCACACCGACGACAGGAGTCGCTCCAACATGAGGAGCGGGCTACTTTCTTCTGAACTTGGACAAGATCGATCTGTGATTTGTATCAGGCCCAGATAAAGTCAGTTGAATGGAAGCTGCAGATGGTTGGTTTTATCGTCCACCTATCCGAGCGTAAAGTGCAAAGCACACACAGTGCGTAAAGCTCATTCCAGAGCGGAGGTCATTGATTTATTGTTGCTTTAATGTGAAGGCGGTGTGGCGATGTTTGCAACATGGCGGAGAGTCCCGCGCATGCGCACACTACGCCTTCAGATCTCTTGCCACCAGCTAGCTAGAAGCTACATTAGCGTTAGCTGGTCAATCGATCCACAAAACTCCAAACGAAACGCAACTAGCGGAGCAACAAGTCGCCCGCCCTCCTCAAAGATCTCCGCAGCAGGAGAAACACCCCAGTGCCAGCGGACTGAGCGACTAAAAGCCGCCCGCTCAGACTCACGAGAGCCCGCTGCGGACTGATACACAAGGATGTGTGGTCACATTCACATCATCCGAGTGTTCGAGGCGATGTCGGGGAAAGCGCGTGTCACTAACGTGTGACCTGACTGGCCCAGGTGTGGCGACAGGAGCGAGCGGCGCCACTCTCTCCAGTGGTCCCCGCATCTGCGCATCCATGAGGAGGGGATGGCTGCCCCACGGCGCCCTGCGCGCTCCGTGTCGGGCCTCGCTCCCTCCACCATCCTCGGCTGCCCGACATGTTGCCACCCCCTCCCTCTTCCGTGGCACTTGTTTTGCTCCCCGAGCGCTGTCGCCTCCACTTGGCTGCCGGGACACGGTCCGCACTCCCGGCCTCGGCCCCGGCCTCTGTGATGGATAGAAGAAGGGTTTTGAGTGACAGCTTACCTGGGTGCCAATCTTCGTCACACTGACAAGCGGCTGCAGCAATCGGGACCCGCAGTTGTCGCGTGACGTCATCACGCCGAGGCACGCTGGGACGTTCTGTCATGAATATGCATGAGGTGGGCGGAGCTCTGACGCGCCGCGACTCAGTGTGGACGGGCAGGACGTTGGAGGAGCTCCGAGACCTGACTGTCCCCGGATCGTCCGTCCCAAGGCGCCAAACGTCCCAACTGCTGCTCCGTGGGTCCCTTCCCGCCTCACACAGTAGCGAGCGTCAATGGTCTCGAAGGTAGAGCTCGTGAGCAGCCGCCAGACTTGGCCACAGACGCGACTGTGAGGGAGAGTGTGTGTACGCCTCCAGTCCAGACCCTAGAAAGTGTACTAACTCCATACTTTGACTTCCGAGTATTCAGCAAGTATCCCACCGGTGCTCGAGGTATACACTTCTCATCCACATTTCATTTAACCACGGCACGATTTACAGGCGAACGGCAGATGTCTGGCCGTCACATATCAGCTCTGGCTTAGTGACTCGATGGAAGCACTCGTCAGCCGCTGTCAAATGAGACCACAACCACATCAGAGCAAGAGTGTCCAACAATAAGAACGAGCGTCTGTTTTCTACCCCATTTACCCATGATCCTTTGCGCAGCTTGCTTCCCTCTGTCGTGTACTTGCAAACCCTCAGAAAATAACTAGTACACTTAAAGTCACTTTGATGACGTATAATTGATGCAAGTACTTCAAATGTGGGATGGCAAAAGTATACTTGCTCAGTTTGAGTAGAGAATAAGGAAACTTGCTTTTTCTGAGGGATTGACTTGGACGTGTGAGGCGTGGCTGAAAGCTGCAGAGATCCCTTTAGTCGACTGATCAAAGCTCATAGACGCATGGCCTCCTCTGGTTTTTGTCGCATCCTGTTTGCTTTCCAGCTAGTCACCTTCCTCCCCGGCCCCTGAACCAGTCCTCATCTCGGTCCCTGCTTCCAACATCCTCCCTGTCGCTGTCATGCTCTGGGTCCTCTCCTGTTTGTTGAGTTTTGCTTTGGGTATTTGAGGCAGGAGTTACCTCGCGGGACTAATGACTGAACTTTGTCAAGGAAGGGAATCTGGAAAAAAAATGTCCTTGGTAGTAGCGAATTCTATTATTACTTTCTTAATCCATCCTGCTCCCCACGGCGAACTGGGGGACAGACAGTCACAATCTCCCTGAAGAGACACCTGTATTTCTCTTGAAATATCATTGGTATTCTGGACCTTGCCATCCTCCGTTCTCATGCTGCCGCTCGTGTGTATCAGGGGATGCATCCCTCCGCAACCGCAGCGTTTCATCGTCCTGATGTGAAGCAAAACAGAGCCAGACAAAACGTTGTCAGCGTTTTATTGAGGTCAGTCCGGAGAGGCACTGCCCTCTAGTGGCGGGGAGAGGGTCTGCCGGAGGACGGCTGCGGCAGGCGGTACTGGGCCATCTCCAGGTCCAGGTCAGCAAACGTGTACGGGGTGTAGCTGTGGTGCTGCAGGTTCTTGTAAGTGCTGTTGTCAAAGGGCTCCTGGGGCTCGGCTGCCGCGGCGCCTGTGGAGGACAGAGGGAAGTGAGAAGCAAGGACAGGACAGACGCGAGCAGCCATTTGTTGAGCGCATCCAACACCCCGCCTCACGCCCACCGCCCCAGCACCACCCACCCGGCAGCAGCCGCTTGTCTCCTCCTTCATCACAACTCCTCCAGGGTTAGGGCCCCGGGAGGCCAGACCACCACCGTTTGAGGTTAAAAGAGAAGAAGAAACTTGACGTCGTCAATGAAATCGCTCAACAATGGTGGTCAGATGAGAGTCTCCCTGCCTTGCGATTCGCTGTGTCGGTCCTCTCCTGCCACTGAGGACCAGTCACGCAGACACACCTGAGACCTCGACAGAAGCACAGCAGCCAGGGTCATGTGACCAGAGCAGCAAATCACTTGAGAGGAGACTCTGCAACACATCTCTGCTCGCTGGCTGGAGTTCTGACGGGGACCAAACCTGAGCGCAGTCTGGACAGGAGAGCATCTCCAGGGACTCAATTCAGCCCCAAGGACAAGTGTCCTGGAGAGTGACAGGCCTGGAGTTGGTCCCCGACCTGGACCACGCAGGCTGGGATGCAGAGGAGTCATGTGACGTCGTCCGACAGCGCGCGGTGCAGCCAGAGAGTTGATTGAGGCGGGACGTGATAGAAGGCGTCGTGGAAGGAGAAAGCCCTGATGAAATTATGGCAACCCACTGCCCCATCTCAGCGGTGCCAGAGTAGGAATCACTGGCCGGTCGGCCGAACAGGAGCCTTCCACACAAGTGGCAATGGCTTCAGCTATCTGACCCATGACTCCTCTCCATCCGATCCTTCCTGCGTGGTCCACGGCGCTTCACGCTTCAGGCCAATCCAATTCAGTTTGGGATATTGTCGAGGGTTGGAGAGCAGGAATAGGCGTGTCATCGCAGAAACCTCTGAGTGAGAAGAAAGGTGCTCATGAGGAGCATGTGGAGAGGACAGCCAGAGAGACGGGACAGAAGAGCGACGAGCGGAGCATGTACCCTCAGCTTCAGCTGCTGCCACAGCAGGTGCAGCATCCGACAGCTCCTCCGTCCGGGTGCCTTCTGCAGGAGCTTCATCGCTGGAGGCATCAACGGTCAAGGGCTGAGGGGATCCCTGGTGTTGAGATGGAATGTGTTTTAGAGGAGCTCCAGGGCCGGGGGCTTCCACGGGACCATCAAAGCTGGAGGCATCTGCACAAGCTCCAGGGCCGGGGGCTTCCACGGGACCATCAAAGCTGGAGGCATCTGCACAAGCTCCAGGGCCGGGGGCTTCCACGGGACCATCAAAGCTGGAGGCATCTGCACAAGCATCAGGGCCGGGGGCTTCCACGGGACCATCAAAGCTGGACGCATCTGCACAAGCTCCACGGCCGGGGGCTTCCACGGGACCATCAAAGCTAGAGGCGTCTACACAAGCATCAGGGCCGAGGGCTTCCACGGAGGTTTTAGCCTGCAGGGGGTCTGCATGCTTTGGGGTGGAAGACACATCTGTGAGATCTCCACCAACAGACACTTCTCCCTGACCTCCAGCTCTTGAGGCATCTACACGGTCAGTGGCAGAGACTGCTGAGGAGGAAGTCGGAGCTGCGGAAGCTTTGGTCTTGGATCTCTGGTATGGAGATGGAGTGTTCTCTGGAGTATCTTCAGCAGCTTCAAAGCCGTGTGGAGAATCAGCACAGAGCGTGGCACCTGGGTCCAGCAGTCGTTCTGCTGCCAGTTCTGAGGAAGATGAAGGCGTTGCGTTCCTGCCAGAGACCCCCTGCACATCCATGGGCAGCTGTTCGACCGGTTCCTTCTCCACTTCAGCTTGGTTCCCCACGCTGGACTCTTCGTCGTCAGACTCTGAATCTGACGACGAAGAGTCACTGGATGATGAAGATGGTGATGATGCATCAGGCCCGTCATCTGACGCAGCCATCACAGGAGCCGGCTCTGCTTCGTTCAACACCTGAGTAACATCTGGATCAGGCAGACATGACGCCAGCGCCCCAGAAGGTCTGGAAGGGAAGGAAACGCTGGTCTTGCTGTAGGGCACAGTCAGGTCCGGAGCTGCAGAGGACAAGGGGTGAGAGCCGAGCGAACCCACGTCAACTCTGTGCGCGTGTTCACTCTACTCTGTGAGGACCAACTCCAGACAAAACACCACATGACTTTGTGGGGACATTTGGCTGGAGGTTAAGCCTCAGTTTGAGGTAGAAGACATCAAAATTCAGGGGGAGAGGCCAGGAAGAGGTCCTCACAAATGGCTAGCGAAACAACCACGTGTGCCACGGTCAGTGTCACAGATCACCAAGTCGGTTCAGTGACTCGGTCCACTGACTCTCACACACCCAAATCAACCAGTCTATCGCATCTTACCGGACCGAGCCTGCTCCTGCGTCTTGCCCGCTTTCCCGTCTCCACTTTTGGTGCAGAACTCTGCAGCGGTGCCACTCCTGAGGATGGACCACGGCGCCTTCTGAGGAACACAACAACAGTCAGGGTCCCACAACGTGGCTCAGCAGGCCAGTCAAGACAGGGATGTAAGGCTGAGGAGGACTGCGTGTGCAGGTCGTGCTGTCGCCACCCTGTGTTCCAACTGGAGCGGCTCCTCTGGCGAGCAGACACGAAGCTCCGCTGCTCAGTCCCATTCCCAAATCAAGCTCTTGTTGTAAGGCACGCAGCCGGAGCAGAATTCAACTCGAGATGTCTATGTATTGGTTTGAGGCAGATCTCCATGTAAACACGCCTGCATCCTGCAGCAGTAAGAGGTCACCGCGAGGTAAAACATATGTACCGGTAACCGCATCATCCCGAGCTGAAGACCCGCAAGGAACCGGACCGTGACAGTGCAGCCGGGCAAAAGGTCACCAAAACACCGACGGTCGACACTGTAATGACACACTGGCAGCGGAAGGAGAGAAGATCTCGACTGTCGCCAGTCAACAGCGCATTTGCGGCTCGCGTCGTGTTTGAGAGTCAGAACTTCCAGTGAGACAAACGAGAGGCAGCGCCACACGCCACCACGGTCGGCCCCGCGACCTCTGGGCGGCCGCGCCACCGCGATGCCGAGGCGCGAGTCAGCGCGGTAAGTGCGCGGTAGGAGGTCGAGCTGCCGCCGTGACCGCATGCAGACGACCAGCAACCGCGAACACCGAGGCGTGTTACCTTGAGAGAAGTCAGTCGGCCGAAGCGCTGCAGAGGAGCCGCCATGTTGGGTTCACGCCGTTTCCTGTCCGAGCAGAAACACGGAAGTGACGTGTCTGCTCGTTCCCCTTCACCTCGGCTTCCGTCTGAGCTGCGCTGCGGTACAGGGGTTCGTAACCTGTCTGATGTCGGCCCAACCTTTCCACTGCAAATGGGCCCAAACCCTGTGAAACGACATGAAGCCATGGGATCGGCGCAAAATTGTTTATTTGTCATCAAAAAGCCCAGCCAGCAGCAGAAGCAGGTGCGAGTCATGTTCATGAAAGTTTGACCCAGACTGTTGAGAATGTTGGGAAATACCAATTTCAGTGAAATAAATATGTGTTTCTAAATAAGAATAAAACATATTATTTTCAAAATATAAACTAAACAAGATATGAGTGTAAATGAAAGTACCGCCATCAGATTTGTAAATCATTTTCAAAACTGCCCCAACAGGTGCTTTCGTGAACAGTGTGTACTGTAGGGGGCGCCACCACTTCCTTCATCATTGTTTCTTTCCAAGACCTTCTCCATAGTTGGTGACTCTCACAGATGTCAGGTCAGTTCACTGACTCACTACTGCAGCCACACGTGGCTCATGGGTTAGAACCATGAGCGTCTCACGGCCCAGAGGGGTGAAACAAAAACTTCTAGCGGCCCTCTAAAGAGGCACTCGCGGCCCAACCAGGGGTCTGGGCCCTGCTGTGGTAGACGTGACAGCCACACGAATAGGTCGTTTTCCAAGGCAGCGAAGACGATGGTTTGATCCTGTACATTTAATTCAGAAGAACGTCTCATGGTCAATCGATTCTCGCCACGATCAGCCATAACTGCGAAGCTACACAAAGTCAAATGCCACAGAACCTATGTGGAAAAAAAAACGGAGGGTTGGAGACTCACGCAGCCTGCTGAGCGTGTTTCGCAATGATTCTTTGGCAGCACAGCAGTCAAATGCTTGACTGGGTGCAAGCAGCACTGGTCGAAACCTTACGGCACTTGACTGAAGGAAGACAGTGAGGAGGCTCCCGGTCCGAAACACGAGTGTCACAGGCTCAACTGCAGCCATTGAAACAGCTGACACTTTGAATATGCATCTGAGAGCAGAGTTCATCAAGCCACCAATGACTTTATTAAAATAATAACTCAACTGGATCATTTTTCTCTGACAAATCAACTCTGACGGAGGCGTTGGTGCTGCGTCTCCAACTCACTTCTTAGACAAAGCGGTGCAAAAACAAAATCACAGGTGAAAATATCAAACGGCGACGACCAATTGTCTGAGTCAGCGTCCGGAAGGCAGAGTCCCTACAGCTGTTGGGACAAGTCGACAGTGCTTCTTCTGAGGTGGCTCCCTCCGGAGTCCGGTCTCGCCGGGGTCTCCAGGTGAGCCAGCTTCAGGGTTCTGGGAGCAGAACGTGGGCTCACTCTTGGATGACGACGCGTCCACAAACTCGAATGAGTGGAGCTTCATGTGTCTGTTGAGGTTTCCTCTGGCCGTAAAGCCTTTTTCACACATGGGGCAGCAGAAGGGTTTCTCTCCAGCATGAGCCCTCATGTGGTTCTTCAGGTGCTCCGCCTGTGTAAAACCCTTGTCACAAACAGAGCAGCAAAAGGGTCTCTCCCCCGTGTGGATCCTCATGTGAGTTTTCAGCCGCACCTGTTTGGTGAAGGTCTTGCTGCAGACCTGGCACCTGAAGAGGTTGGCGCCCGTGTGGAGGTTCATGTGGTCGTTCAGGGTTGGCTTGTGCGAGAACATTTTACCGCACACGTTGCAGCGGTAGGGTTTCTCTCCAGTGTGGTTCCTCATGTGAGTCTTCAGATGACCCGACTGGTTGAAGCACATCCCGCAGACCGAGCAGCTGTACGGTTTCTCTCCAGTGTGAGTCCGGATGTGGATCTTCAGCTCTCCAGACTGGACAAAACTCTTTCCACACTCTGCGCAGCGAAAAGGTTTCTCACCTGTGTGAATCCGCATGTGTGTCTTCAGGTAGACGGGTTTGGTGAAGATCTTGCCACAGACAGTGCAGGTGAAGAGTTTCTCTCCGGTGTGGAGGTTCATGTGCTCCTTCAGCGTCTCTTTGTGAGCAAAGACCTTGTCGCAGGCCGGGCAGCCGAAGGGTTTCTCGGTGGAGTGGGTCCTCATGTGAGCCTTCACTCGTGCCTGCTTGGTGAAGAGCTTACCACAGACTTCACAGCTGAAGAGGTTGTGGCCCGTGTGGATGTTCATGTGCTCCTTCAGTGACGCCTTGAAGGAGAAGCTCTTGTCACACACGGTGCAGTAGAAACGTTTGGAACTCTTGTCAGACACTTCAGACTTAGACCCCCGACTGGAGTAAGGTCCAACACTCTCTTTCCAGTCCTCGCTGTCGTCAGTGTCAGACTCTGCTGCCAGAGAGTCCTCCGATTGTTCTGGACCTTCAGCATGACCTCCTTCAGCTTCACCTTCCGGGGTCTCCCGTTCCTCTTCCTCCTCAGTCTTGACAATGACCCTGAACGGGAGAGTTGCCACATCCTGCTCCGCCACTTCCAGCTTGACCTGTGGAGGTTGTGGTTCCAGCGGGTCCACATCAGAGCTGCAGTCCAGCTGCTCCACCAGCAAGTCTGCTGACAGACACACACAGTGACGTTTTGATGTTTCGTGGGGATGTGTCAGTGACTTTCATGCTTCCCGAGCCTCTCCCACTGAACACTTGGCTCACCCGAACCCAGTTAGGATCACCCCCTTACTTTCACGTTTGAGCCCCAAACCTCTATGAGGACCGGGCAAAATGTCAAAAATAAGATCAGTGTCTTGTTAAAGGTTGGTGCCCACAAGAATATGAATACATGTTTGCACACACCCCACTTCTGTGACAGTTACAGCTCGAACGTGCAGGAGCCCAGTGGAGTTCTGTAGTGGGCAGGACTGGTTCAGGTTAGCAGGGAGGGGAGACCCTCTGACATGCCAGAACCTTCTGCAGAATCTGGCTGTAAAAGCGCCAGACCCGCAGGTGAGAACAGGTGAGGACTCATGAATGAGACCTGCTGAATAGAAACGGATAGGGAAAATAGAAAGAAGAGTGTGGCGAAACAACAAAGTGAGCATGAGACAAAGACTCAGTCACGGAGGAAAACAACAGAGAGCAGAGGCAAAGTACATGCGCCAGAAGACGGCGAGCAACCCAGTCACGGAGCCCCTCCTTCTTGGATGGGTCATCATGTCGCAGCCGCGTGGATGAGCGGGAGCTTCGGTTGCTGGTATTCAGCAGTTGTCATGGTGGAACTGCCACTGCTCACCTGGCTCTGCGCCCTGAGTGACCCTCTGCTCTTCCTCTTCTTCTTTGACCAGCCCAGGTTCTGATCCCGCCTCATCCTGTCCCGAGCTGAGCTCCTGCTGCTGGGTGTCTGGCAGAACACAACCACAGGGATGTCAACAGGCGCCTGGTCAGCGGGAGTGTGTGAGTGCCACGACCTCACACAACCTGACACCACGCCACGAAGAGAGAAAAATCAGCTCTTCTTCAAGATGAACGTGATCACGTGATCACTGTATGAAAACGACGACATGGAAACATGTGCACGACAAAGAACGCATCAATCAATCCTGGGAGAAACGTCATGATAGCTGAAGTCCGGCAGAACAGACGTCGCACATCCAGTCGGACAAATGAAGAGGCTGCGGGGCGGAGAGGGATTTACTTCTCAGGATTCAAAACTATTTCTATTGTTGTCACGACGTGTTTTCACAAGCCAATAAATCATAAATGACTCAACAAACGCAGTGGCACAGCACGTGCGTGACCCAGGGAACGAGTGAATCACCCATTGACTTCCATTCATTTTTTCCTTTGGTGCCACGGACCGACCAGAGGGGGCCCAAGCGGCAAGGGGAGGGGCGGAGGCCGCGTTTTTATGGTGCAATGTATATACTGTATTTGAGTTCTCGATCTTGTTTTTTTCTTCGTTATAGCAACATATTCGTATTGATCTGCTTCTGTTTTCTGGCCTCAGTGAACCAGCGCTCAGTCCAGTTGAGGAGCAAAAACAATACAAGAAACTGTGTGCCACGTCCACGCGGGATTCGCGTCTCGCTTCCCAACGGTCCGCTCAGAGCCAGCTTGATGCCGAGCGTCTGATCTCTCCCTCAGTCACGTGCTTCTCTGAGGGCTGCGCCGCGAGCGTGACGTCACGAACGCAGGGCGCTCAGACCACCAACACAACGCCGTGTGTGAGAGTGAGGGAGGTCAAACCCGAGACTGACCTGCTCGCTTCATTTCCGCCAACTTCCGTCACATGTCCTCTCCGCCACTCCCGCTACTGCTGGAGAAAATCCCGTCCGTCTTCCTCACGTCAGCCCCACATTCGGGTCGGTGACGTAATTTTTCACTTCCGGGACACATTCAAAATAAAAGACGAATCTTCGTTGATCCAACACGCCAGAGTTGAGACACGCGTGTCTTCCGGACCGTAGCCTCCTGCCAGAGGAAGACGAACAAAACAGTCCATGTCCAGGGTGAGAAGGTCGGCTCTGATCCCACCTGCACGTCTCTGGCTCCTGGAGACCTACAGGTCCTGAAGAGGTGGCAGGCTGCAACCCATCACCTTCTCAGCAAAACGCACGATGCGCTGCAGTCTGCTCTTGTCCCTGGAGGTGGCGCTGTTGTACCAGACGGCGATAGAGGAGGTGAGGATGGACTGGATGATGGCCGTGTAGAACTCCACCAGCAACTCCGTCGTAGTTTTCGTAGCTGCCTCAGGAAGAACATTCTCTGCTGGGCCTTCCTGATGAGGGACCTGATGGTTGGTCCTCAGTGAGGGTGGTTCCTAGGAAGCAGAAGGAGTCTACACTAGGAATGGGTGAACCAGCCAACACGAGAGGGGACAGAGAAACTGTGACTCTCCTGAAGTCCATGACCATCTCCACTGTCTTCTGGCCGTTGAGCTCCAGGTTGTTGTGGCTGCACCGGGACACCAGCCGCTCCACCTCCCTCCTGTAAGCCTGCCATCTACTGTCTGACTCGGCGCACTGCATCAGGATTTCTGGACTCGAATGACTTGGACAAAACACGCGGCGGCTCATGCGTGCCCGTCGAGTTGTCTTTGACACCTAGAGGAGGAGGTCAGCGTCACACTGCTGATTCATGACATGGCTCCAGCTTCAGCAGAGCTGAAACAAAGTCACACAGCTTTTCCTTACAGTCTCCATCCTGTGTGTGTTGGCATTGGAGTCTTCAGATTTCCTTTCTCAAAGAAAGACGGACCTCTCCCTCTCATGTGGACCTTAAGCTCCACTGACTGGATGAAATATCGTCCCCACTCAGAGCAGGAGAAGGGCCTCTCCCTTCAAGTCAATCTTCAGGTTACCCACAGATGCAGGTTCAACTGTGACGGCTCCGCCCTCTTTCCAGCTTGAGACTTCTCCCACACTCGCTCCAGGATCCTCACTCACTCCAGAAGCCGCTGTCATCAGTGTCACGCCTGCAATGGAGCGGCCTCATGTGGACCAGTCAGTGCACGGTTGCGGTCCAGCGGAGTCTCTGGTTTCCGCTTTCAGGGCACTATCATCATCATCTTCAGACGTGACAACAACGCTGATGAGGGGAAACTGAGAGAACGACTCAATTTCAAGTTTATATTGGTGCAGAAATTCAAGGTCAACAGGTCAGAGACATGCTAGTTTCAGTCCGCACTGCACATCCACATCACATGAAATACGGGCTCTCAGTTGACAACACCAAGTGTTCCACACAAGACTCCTGACCAAAGCCTCTCCTGCCTCTGGGCGGCGCTACAGAGCAGCCCACCTCATCGCCTGCTGTCCAGCGAGGAATGAAAGTGCACCCACATGGACTGGATTGTCACAGCATGGCGACGACGACGTCGTGCTCTTCATGCGCCTCACCACTTCCGGTGTGTTTTCAGAATCGGTGCGACTGGACCGAGGAACTTATCGTTGGGTGTGTTCCAGCAGGGAAGGCTCCTCAGCCGGAAGTGAGGGTTGCTTTATTCTCTCAGACGCCTGACTTCTGATTCATTTTCCAACTGTGGGTGAATCCTAATGAAGCATGGTCATGTTGCTTCAGTCTGGTAAATCAGACCATGAAACAGGTCTCGAGAGCGACACACCGATCCTGACTGCAGGCTATTGCAACCCTGATTATTTTCTGTCGAGCAGAAAACTCTGACACTCCTGAAGGCACCATCCGCACGCGTCCAGATAGGTGGGCCACACAAGTACGGTGGCCTGAAGTGAACAAAAAAGTAGGTCTCACCATGAGGGAGGAGGCATATGTCTTTCTAGTTGTCATGAGAAAGGATGCATATCTACAGCAGTAAAACAAAAGTTATCTTTCACTAAAAACACGAGATAAGCCTGTGTCGCGCATGCTTCTATAGCAGCCTGGTCTACAGTAAAGCATCTCTGGCAGCAGGCGTGAGCAGTGTCCCTCAGCTTTGACGGCAGGGGAGCAACAACTGGGTGACCAGCAACAGATGCGCCAACTTGTGCTGACATACAGACTGAATAAAAAGACAAAGGCCTCAGTGAACATTCTTCATCAACAGGTTTGAACATCACATTGCTTGCCATTGTTATTGTGTTGGTGCGACACACTGGGGACCAGTGAAGTCGCCGGTCTAAAGGACGGCTGTGTGGGACACTGAACTGCAGTCACAGCGCGCAGCCCCCATCTGACGACGCGTCACGCGGAGCTTTCACGTACGGACGTGGCGTCCGATGACAGTCTGCATGGCAAGCTGTTCCTTGATCTTCAGCCTGATCATCTGTTGCTGAAGAAAGTCATCGTAGACCCAAACCAGAATAAGTGGCTCTTGGTTCCTTCAGGTGAGTGGAGGGACCTGCGGGAGACACAAGCCCTCAGGTGCTGCTGTCTTTCTCTACAGCCACAGAGCAACTCAGCGCATCTCTGTGCTGTTTCATGTGACTGTTCAGATTGGCCTTGACGTTGAAGCAGCGGCCACACACAGAGCAGCAGAAGGGTTTCTCTCCAGTGTGCGTTCTCATGTGAGTCTTCAGCCGCCCACTTTCAGCAAAAGACTTCTGACAGACAGAGCAGGAGAAGGGCTTCTCTCCTGTGTGGTTCCTCATGTGGTTCCTCAAGTTCCCTCTCCCAGTGAAGCGGCGTCCACAGACTGTGCAGCTGTACGGTTTCTCTCCCGTGTGCGTCCTCATGTGGGAGACAAGTTGCTCTGAGCGAAGGAAACTTTTGCCACATTCAGAGCAGCTGAAAGGTTTCTGCTCAGTGTGGATCCTGGCGTGTCGGTTCAGAAGCGCTCGGCTGGTGAAACTCTTATCACAGTCCTCGCAGCTAAAATGTTTCTCACCAGTGTGGTGCTTCATGTGGTTCTTCAGGGTCCCTATGTGGGAGAATATCTTGTTGCACACCGAACAGGTGTATGGTTTCTCTCCGGTGTGGGTTCGCATGTGGATCTTCAGGTGCGCCCCTCGGGTGAAGGACTTCCCGCACTTGATGCAAGTGAAGGGTTTCTCCCCGGTGTGTCCTCTCAAGTGGATCAGCATGTGACCTTTCCGGGTGAACCCGTTCCCACAAATGGGGCAGCTAAAGGGTTTCTCTCCTGTATGGTGCCTCATGTGGACCCTCAGGTTCCCCTTGTGCGTGAAGTGCTTCCCACAGATGGAGCAGGAGCAGCGCTGGCGCCCCTCGCAGGAACTCTGGTGCTTGAGAAGCCTCCAGTTGTGTTTAAAGGTTTTCCCACAGCCGGAGCAGGAGGCCGGTTCTCTGGGAGCCCCTGCGTCCCAGCTGACCTTTGGAGCAGACAGACTCTCTCTCCAGTCCTCACTGTCCTCCGTGTCCGACCTAGAGGCCAGCGAGCCCCGATCAGAGTCAGAGGTCAACCCCGGCTGCACGGCTGGCTCCGCCTCTGATTTATATTGGTGAAGACTGGAGGACTGAGCTTCAGCGTCATCGTACTCGCTCTTCACCACAATGATGTTGAGAGGAAAACTGGAGACGTCCGTCTCCTCCGCTTCTTCTTTGATGACAGGAGGCTGTGCTGCCTGTGAGCACGAGCTCGGGGATGGCCGCTCCTCCTCCGCGGCCGCCAGTTGGACATCTGCAAAGACAAACACACTCCCATCAGCACTGGGAAGCACGGAGCTGACTCCGGAGTCGGCTCACGGACGAGGCGCTTGAAGGGGTGTCTCCCGTGTAGCAGCATGAGAATCTAGTCTTACGTGACCAACGGCAAAAGACCTGCTTCACCATGGATCCCTCACGATCAATAAAACAGCGTGTGGTCAGATGACATTAACTCCAGCGGTTGCATTCTGTGCCTTAAAGAAATGACAAATAACGTCACCCAAGATCGAAACAAGCCTGAGAATCCATCACAACGTCTTCACAAACAAAGCATCCTGAACACCGCGCGTTCACTGACGTCAGTCACATGACAACCTCAGCTTTACAGACAGTGCTGACTTGAGGAGGTCACTCGGGACTCAGAGGAGAACCAGCCTCGCTTTGACTCTCACGTGCCTCCGCACCAACACCACACGGTTCGCGCGCTGAGGAGGTCAAACGCGTGTTCACGCGCCGCCGATCGTGTGACCCACACCTGCTCTCTGCATCTCTTTCTCATCGGTATTCGGATGTGGAAACGTGGAGTGGGCGATTTGGAGTCATTTTCAGGCAACACAAAGGAACGACGCAGTCGGATCCGACTTCCGGGGTCGGAGTGAGATGTAGTTTCCGGATGCGCTTCACAATAAAACTCAGCGATGCTTGTAGAAAGCCTCCACTGTTGCAGCGGTGGGACGCGGATTTGCTGTGGTTCATTCCTGCTCGGATGATTCCTCTCTGATCTTGGCTGGCACGAGCTTCACCTAAGCGAACGATGGCGCTCCGGGTCCGGGTCCGAGCGCGAGCTCAGCTCCACGTCCAACCTTCTGGCGGTCGAGCCGCGCACTCTCTCCTTCACTGTGACGCGTGTTCCCGCTGTGCTGTCGCTCCGACTGGAGGGACGGTTTTCAACGGCGGAAGTCGCTGGGATTGACTTCCTCCACCTTTCACAACAAACGTTTTAGCAGTGCACGCGTGTTCACGTCATGGCGTGGAACAACGCTCTTGCCACCCAAACCGCTGTCAAACTCCAAGCCATCTTCACGCCAGCACAATATCAGACCGGTCTCGAACGACGTGACCCAAAGTCCCGTTCTTATGTATTTTGAAGTCCAGCTGGAAGCGGAAGTGTGCGGCTGGATCATGCAGTGGTTCCGCTGTGGTGGCTTGTACGCGAGAAAGGTCAGGAGCGCTCCACCGACACAAAGAGTCCAGGCGACGGGAGAAGCGCGGGAGATATGTTCGAGAGCTCTGCGAGACCAACTGGTGAGTGCCGGTCTATCCGCCAGCTGCGTGACCACAAGGTCACCGTCGGTCATTTCGCTGAACATTTGTACGTCGTACTTCACTGAATGGGCAGATAAGACACACGCACAGGTTTGTCGCACCATCCTTGTGGGAGATGTCCTCACAAAACAAGAAGGTTGCTTGTCAAGACTTGGTCCTCACAAGTATGGCAAAACATGCCCCCACCCCCCACACACGTTATTTCACAGAAACAAATGTGGGCCACCTGAGAACGTGCCACCTTCAGTAGACTGATGTCCTAAGTTATTTTGAAGGTTGTGTTTCCAAACATGTAAACATGTAAGAAGTGAAATACGAGAGCGAGGGTGAGGGGTGACATGTACAGGGCTGCGTTTGGTGGGTCTGTCCTGTATTGTGTGGTGGTGTGACTCACGTGTGTCCGCTTCTTCCACCTTCTTATGAGTCTACTGCAGCGCTGCAGAGGCTTCATGACCACTGGCTCTGTGAGGGAGAAGCATATTTGTGCTGGGAGTCAGACGCTATTCCAAGGCAAAGAACTTTCCCCAACGACAAACAAGACACATACAATCAAAATATTACATTTCCTCAGCAGTTTGAAGGTCTGAACACAAAAACACAACTTCTGATCCCTGAAACTGCCTGGCTTGTTGCCGCTAGTTGGAGCCAGAGAGCTCTCTTCGTAGTCGGTCAGATCTTCTCTCACCAGAGTGTGTCTTCCTGTCTGCAGACGTCCCACAGATGCCGGGAGGTGAACGAGAGGGCACAGGACCAGAACCTCCTCCTGTCAAAGAGGAAGAGCAGGAGGTTGACGTCACTCAGCTTCCTTTGAACATCATCACTGTGAAGAGTGAGGATGAGGACGGCGATGAAGATGGCAGCTCACAGCAGCAGCAGGACCACTGTGGACAGGAACCAGGCTGTAATCATGCTCCACTTCCAAGGTCGCATTCCTCCACCTCCGACACTGAGGACAGCGATGACTGGAACAAGGCGACCCGCTCCAGCTCAGAGTCCACAGTCCTGGGTGAGAGGACGCAGAAGAGCTTCAGCTGCTCTGTCTGTGGGAAAAGATTCTCGCACCAGAGAACCCTGGATGACCACCGTAACCTCCACACAGGACAGAAGCTTTTCCACTGTGACATTTGTGGCAAAGTCCTGACGAGACAGACCCGACTGCAGATCCACATGAGGACGCATACCGGAGAGAAACCGTACGTGTGCTCTGTGTGCGGGAAAGGCTTCTCTGTGATGGGAAACCTGAAGATTCACACAAGAACGCACACCGGAGAGAAACCTTTTGAGTGTCATGTCTGCGGGAAACGCTTCACTCATTCCAGAGATCTGAACGGCCACATGAGGAACCATACTGGAGAGAAACCCTTTTGCTGCTCAGAGTGCGGCAAGTCTTTCACGGTCAAGGGTGCTCTGACAAAACACATGATCACCCACAAAGGGGACAAACCGTTCCAGTGCTCAGTTTGTGGGAAGAGATTCTCCGTAAGCGGGAATCTGAAAGTTCATGTGAAAACCCACACCGGAGAGAAGGAGCTCGACTGTTCAGTCTGTGGAAAAACTCTGAAAGGGAATCTGGAGAAACACATGAGAACGCACACGGGAGAGAAACCATTCTGCTGCTCCATCTGTGGGAAGTTTCTGAAGGGTAATCTGGTCGAACACATGCGAACACACACGGGTGAGAAACCTTTCTGCTGCCTTGAGTGTGGAAAGTCATTCACTGTGAGAGGATCCCTGAAGCTACACATGAGGATTCACACAGGAGAGAAACCCTTTAGCTGCTCCCAATGTGGAAAGCGCTTCATTCACAAAGGCGACTTAAAGATGCACCAGCGAACACACACTGGAGAGAAACCGTTTGGTTGCACAGTCTGTGGAAACTTCTTCACTACAAAGGGAAGTCTTAAGAAACACTTGAAGCAACACATGGACAAACAGTCAACGTCTTTAACCAACGTTTGAACTGGACATCATCACTTACTGGACCCACTTGTGGCTTCACTGGCATTTGGAGAGTAGTTGTGTGAGCAGTTCAGCACAGAAAACTGAAGACAACGAACGCCCTGTTAAAAGCAGAAAGGCTTGTTAACTTCAGCGGTTAATTTATGGTGAAACTGAGCTGCTTCCATCAGTGGAGGTTGTCAGCTCTATACTTTTCCGGACTGTTCCAGCAGGAGTTGATGTCGTCAGGTGAATGTTGGCGTGGCCCACTGGCTTGTTCCAGAATGACAATAAAAATAACGTTGAGGAGTTGTGTGTCCGGCTTCACTTTAGTGTGCGTGCGTGCGTGCGTGCGTGCAGCCTGTTGAGCCAGGGTCAAGGACCAGATCTCGTCTGGAGTTCGTGGCTGATCCAGCTTTGAGAGAGTGGAGTGGAGAAGAGGGAGGCGGAATGAGGGCCGGACATTTAGAAAAGCAGCAGCTGCTGCTGTGTCAAAATGAGACGTTCTTCCATTCATCCACAGCCTGGGACCAGAGGCTCCTCTGGTGACGTTGGTGAGGTCTCGGTCTGCAGGGGGCTGGCGGTGATGGACGTGATCGCCACACCTTGCTCAGGTGACTCTGTGTTGCATGTGTGGTGGATAGATAGAATGAAACCTGGGCCACATTCCTCGTATGAAGGCCCTCACTTTGGTCTGGCTGCATCTCTAGATAGCCCAGATCGCCGTTTGGGGGCTTTTCAAACCGGACGCTTCAAGCTCCTCTAGAGAGTATGACTCAGATCCGCGCGTCACCTGACCCACTCAGCAGTGCAACCACACAAATACTTTATTAAAAACTCTTGGCAACTTTTCCATTCAGTTGGATGCTGATTGAAGTGGGTCACCGACCCGGTCCACATCTGATTTCCAGGGCCCAGAACACAGACCAGCCTGGCCAGGCCATGATGCCGGTCCAGGTCCAGAAGTGTCTTCACCCAGCTCACAGGAGAGACAGACGTGCAGTCATGCCACTAAGAACCTGCGAGTACAGAGTTCCGTGAGATCAGAAGACTGTGATGTCACACTGCCCCGTGGCTGCGTTCCACCCTCAACTCATAACACATAACCACTAGGAGGCCAGCGTCGCCAGCGCCTGCTAACATCTATCCTTAAACATGCTGAATTCACTCCTACTCCGCGAGGCCGCAGTCTGCACACCTGCTCCAGACGCATCGATCGCTCCCTTGACTGTGGAGGTTACAACACAGGCAAATGCACATTCAGTGGATGAGGAGACTGAGGCGTGCACGGCGGGATCTCTGTCTCGCTGACACGCTTCCAGCCGCAGCACTTACACCAGGCCAGAGCCGGTGCTCTGGTGCCAGAATTTGGCCTGCTGGACACAAGGGAGACTGGCACCAACGCCGGAGCCACGTGGCCACAAACTTCTCAAGTCACTGGCTACTTTTCTGCGTTCGTCAATGACATTCAGGCTGACTTTCACCAATAGAAATGAAGCACAGAGCACCAGCGTGGGATACCGTTGTCAGCGACTTCCCAGTTCATGGACTTCTGCACCGCCTTCTTCCAGCGAGCAAAGCGGGACTGGCACTCTGCGGAGGACACAATGCAGTGAGGAGCCTGACGGCAGGTTCCTCAGACACCTTCCGCTACCTTCCAGGTTGATCTGTGGCTCATATCTTTCCGTCTGGACGCGCGGAAGGTCACCAGCACTCAGACTCCAGACACCCACGCCCTCGGCTGCACCGGCTGCCATGGCCGCTCCCAGAGCCGTCGTCTCCGACATCGTGGCTCGAACTGGGCAGTAGACAAGCTTCATCATGGAGAACAAGACCAAGATGTGTCGTGTGGGTTCAAGCATTTTTATCTCAGTGAGGACCAATGGTGGCACTTTTGCTGGTCCCCACAAGGTTTAGCCTCGATCTGAAGGTGAAGACTTCTAAATAGCTGGGCCCAGTCTGGTCCAGACTCCTGGTTCAGGTGAGCCATGTGTTCAGGGGGAGAGGTCCTCAGAAGGACAGAGAGACGTGTGTGTCCCCTCACCCACAGATACGCCCAGGATGTCAGCCTGCAGCTGCATCAACAGCCTGTTGCTTGTCATCCCTCCATCCACCTGCAGCGTGTTCAGAGGGACTCCACTGTCCTGGTTCATGGCCTCCAGGATCTACTGAGACACGTCGGCGTGAGAGCAGAGACACGGCAACACCGAGGCCAACTCACCTCTTTCGTTTGGAAGCAGACGGCCTCCAGGGCGGCGAACGCAAGGTGGCTCTTGTTGGTGAATTGTGTGAGTCCACAGATGGTGCTGGAACACAGTCCGGGTGCAGGTGAGTCAGACACGGCGGCTGGATGGGAGGTTCTGCGGCTCACCCTCGTGCGCTGGGCTCCCAGTAGGGTGCGTACAGGCCTGAGAAGGCGGGGACAAAGTAGCAGCCGTAGGAGGATCCAGCAGCCGCCGCCAGTTTCTCTGGAAGAAAAGAGCACGGGCTCCGTCTTTGTCGCCATCTTCATCATCATCATCATCATCATCATCATCATCGGTACCAATCTCTGCAGATGACTGAATGATGCCCATGTTGTCCTTCAGCCACCGGACCACTGCGCCAGCGATGGCCACTGAGCCCTGGAGGAGGATTGGTGAGCAGAGTGCGCCACAGATGGATGAGCCGCAGGAGCCTCACCTCCAGGGCGTAGCAGGGTGGAGACTCCGGGCCCAGCTGGTAAGCCAGGGTGGTCAGCAGGCCGTGGCTGGACATCACCGGCTGCCCAACACCAGGGTTAGTGTGTGAGCCTCCGAGCTGCAGACACGTTTCCTACCTTGGTGCCAGTGTTCCTCAGCAGGAAGCAGCCGGTCCCATACCTGAGGGTGAAGGACGCAGGTCAGACCCGCACTCCACTGCTGGACTAGTCAAGACAAGGCTCCTACGTGTTCTTGGCCTGACCCTCCTGGAAGCACATCTGACCCACCAGCGCCGCCGACTGGTCGCCCAGGCACTGCCAACACACCGGCAGCAGCCATTGTCAGGAGTCGCACTGTTGAACATGCATCATCCATTTGATCCACACAAGTCTCACCCCCGAAACTGGAACTCCTGCCAGAGGCCCCGAGCTCTGCAGGAAGAGAAGCTGCTCATGTGACATGGACTCACACACCCCTCTACTTCTTAGTGAGGACCAGACTGGAGCCCAATTACGCTCAAATTGTGGTTCACCCCCGCCCCAACACACACACACGTGCGTGAGCACGCGCGCGCACGCACGCACCACCCAGCCGTAGATTTCTGAGGAGCTCTTGACTTGAGGCAGCAGGTCCATGGGCACGTCAAAGAACCTGAGCCACAGAGAGGGTGTCACTGTCGTTGGTGAGGGAGTGCGAGTGTGTGTGTGCGCAGCCGTGCGGCCCTCACCGGCACAGCTCGGGATCCCACGTCCTGGAGTGGATGTTGAATAGCAGGGTGCGACTGGCGTTGGTCACGTCCGTGCAGTGGGTTCCCCCATCCCTGCCGCCGGTCAGACACTGTCAGGGTCAGAACTAGACTCATGATCCGTGTCGGGCTTGGACTCGGCGCGGCCCAGCTACCCAGATGATCCAGGAGTCCACGGTTCCGAACATGGCCCGCCCGTTCCGCACGGCCTCCCGCACTTCTTCCACGTTGTCCAGAAGCCAGCGGAGCTTCACGGCGCTGAAGTAGGTGCTGATGGGGAGACCAGTCTGCTTCTGAAAGTGGGTCGGCCACAAGCCGGGTCACTGACGCCACACGGGCTCCTGCCCCCGCTCCAGACTCACCCTCAGGTGGTTCTTGTTCCTGCCCGGGGTCTTGCTGATGAGCCGCTCCACGGTGGACTGCGTCCGCAGGTCCAGCCAGACTGACAGGAGACACAAGTCAGAACCTTCACCAGAAGCACTGAAGAGAAGGGGTCAGCACCGATAGCGTTGTACAGCGGCTCCCCGCTCTCTCTGTCCCAGACCACCGTGGTCTCCCTCTGGTTGGTCACGCCCACCGCTGCAGACGCCACACACCAAGTTAACCTGATATCAGAGCAGGAGCCAGCAGCCCCAGGCGCCTCTCTGCTCCTCAAACCTTTGATGCAGGAGACGTCCACATGCAGCCGACCCAGCTGCTCGCACGCCCTCTGCATGCAGGTGTACACTGACTGAAGAATCTCTCGTGGATCTTCCTCCACCCACCTGTCAGGAGAGGAGAGGTGAGGATGCGCCTCCCTCAAGCCACGCGCACTGAACACCCACCCCTCCTTGGGAAACATCTGCTGGAGCTCCACCTGCTGTTGACAGACCAGTTCTGCATTTTTGGCGTTAAAAACCTGAAAAAAAAGATTGCGAGAAACTCAGTGTGTTGTGTTTCTTGTAGAGCAACAACTTGTATGATTCATTTTATGACCCAAATCTTTGCCACTCATGGATACAAAGGTGAATTGGTTTATTGCTGACAGTTGCAAAGTTCCCTCTTAAAGTGGAGCTTCACTACTCAAATGCATTGGTCATTGATTTGGCTAAAAGAATGTGTTTTCTCAAGGCAGGTAAGTGCCGACTCTGCAGAAGTCTGAAGTCCTGAAGACAAAAAGTGCAGCCACATCTCGCTCCATACCTCTCTTCCCTGTGTCCTGACAAGAACTATAACATTGATGGAACTCTGATCCCTACGGGCTGAGAGAGGCAAGAGCTTGATCATGATCAGACCTTCTATTCATCCCACAATGGTGTGGCAGAAGAACAGCTGCAAGTGCAGAAGATGCAAATGTCCAAGAAAAGAGTTGGAAAGATGGAGTGCTGGCCTGCTGGTGCAGCAAGTCCCGAGTGTGGTGCTGTAACGTCCACATGTGAACAAGGAACAGGAGTGCGAAATGACACCACCGAGACATTGGAGCAGAAGCTGCTGTAATATCTGGACACGCTGGTTCCTCGAGGTTTCGGCCCCAGGGAATCTGATCTGAGCAGACGTGTGCGGACCTCAGTGGACGATGGGCTCAGTGAGCAGCTGAATGTCACTGGGAAGGATTCAACCTCGGATGGAGCCGTGACACTGCGTCACAGATGGTTCTGGAGATGAAGTGGATCACCAGAGGACTGAAGTTGATCCTCACTCAAGTGTCCTCTCCTCAGCCGTATGCGCTGGTTAAAGTTTAACTGATGGCATCTGGGCTCAAAGGTCTCTTGTTGACCCGACAACAGTCTGGAGGTTGACTTCAACACCAAAGACACTGGGGCGCCACCAAGGTCACAGACTCAGGAGGAATTCCCCGCCCCATCCGCGAGACTGGCACCTGAGGGCAGCGGCTCAGTGTTACTGGTGTCACGGAAGGCCGTCAACCTCTCTCACAAACGGGACGTCGCATTCGGCCACCTGTCAATCAAATGGACTCCGCTGACTTGGACTTGGGCGAGTGCTGTGGACACGTGAAATCACCTGGCAGCCGAGTGTCTGTCGTTGTCTCGGTCAAAGTTCGACAACATAGTGAGAACGCGTGTTCCACTCACCAGGAACCTGGTGGAGCTGGTGCCCTGGTCGATCGCGGCGATCAGCGGGGCCATGTCAGTCGGAGAGCGAGGAGAGGCGTGCGGCGCAAGAACCGGCGTCAGAAGAGGCAGCGGTCCGCCGGGCGAGGGGCGTGGCCACGCGCGCTGTGGTTGGGCACTGGAGAAGGCGTCAACGCCATATGGACCAATCAAGAGAGAGAAGCCTGGAGGCGGGGAGGAGCATCCAAATGTTTGTCAACACCCACTTTCTGTTTGTGAAGCGCTGCGTTAAGGCCTTCCCCTGGAAAATGTGAGGATCACCGTGTACTCGGAGAGAAACCTGTGCGGTGAGCCTGTGACGGCAGCAACCCAGTCAGCAGGAGAACAATAGATGCAACACAAGACAAAGTTTTATCACCGATGTTTTGGTTCTTGAGAAAAAATCAACCCAATCTTAACAGACATCCGCTTTAAATAACAATAACAGTTGTCCAGTTCCTTTTTTTGCTCAAGTTGTTTTCTGTCAACCTTTTCCCCGTGATTTTTAATTTCCTACAGAGCTTCTAACCAATCAAACACATCCAGGTGGCCCTGGTCTGCAGGCCTTCACTGTGGCTCTGTCCTGGAGGGTTTCAGTCTCATGTCTCCTGCACTCTCGCTCTGGGCCACAGCTTTCTCCATCTCAGTGTAGTAGTCCAGAGCCTTCCTCACCGGGTCGATGATGTGCTGCTGTGAAGGACAAGAGAGAGTCAGCGCCAAGGTCACAGGAATGAGCTGCCTTTCACGCTGCAGACCGGTGGGCCCAAGGCCAAAACCCATTCCCTGCTCTGCTGCTTGACAGCGGCACGCTGTCATGACTCACTGGGGCGGGCTGAGCTGAGCAATCGTTTGAGAGCAACCTTGGCCTATATGTCACCCGCTGTGCGCTGAAGGAAGACCAGCCCTGACTCCACCTCTCCGAGTCTGGCTCCAAATCCCTGGTGGTTTACGTTTACGTCTCAGATTGCACTTTGACCTGAGGCCCCCAGAGTCGGCAGCGTGATGGCCAACCGCTTGGCTGACCTCCAGACACGGGAAGAGCGTGGCCAGTTCCATGAAGAGTGGCAGTAAGACAAATCTGATGAATCCGGTCTGAGACGAGGGCTTCGTGATCTTGTCCCGGTCCATGAACGGAGTCACAGGAAGACCTTCCAGCTTCTCCATGTCACTCTGGAAGACCAAGGAAAAGGTTTGAAAAACGAGATTCGCTGTGGATGAAACAGAGTCTGTCTGGTAACTCAAGTCCCGTCCAGTGTCTGATACTTTGGTCTCGTGTGAAGGACACAGTCACTTGACATGGAAGGTCTGAACCGAGCCATCAGGGTACCTGGTTGTAGAACTCCTGCAGGAGACAGTCCAGCCAGGGCTCTGCCACCTCCATGGGCCTCGCCTCGTTTGAGATGTCGCTCACTTTGATGAGAATCATCATCAGCTGGAGACACAACTGCTGCTTCAGACAAGGTCACGGACAAGGTCAAGGCCAGAGACCACAGCGGCGGAGCAGGTCTCACCACGTCAGTGTGCTCTCTGCTGCTGAAGTCGAACGCAGGCAGGATGGACTTGAACTTGTTGAGGATCTCGTTGTGTCGTGTCATGTCGGTGGCCAGGATGCACCTGCAGACCACATCCAGGAGTTAGGAGAAAGAAGAGGGGGCGCCTGAACGAGTGCTCACAGACTTGATGATCCCTTCTCTGATCCGCTTGTACTGATCGCTGGACACATTCCTGAAGATGTTGTTCTGCATCTACGGCTCACAGAAAGGCATGGTCAGCTCCTGCGTTGGGGATGTGGACCATGAGAGCGACCCCGGCTTCACCTGCTCCAGGATCTGGAAGGCCACAGCGCAGTGGTGATTCTCCAGCGGTGAGATGTCGTTGTAGCGCAGAGCTAGCTCAGTCCGAGCGTTGATCTGAAGGCACAGGACAGATGGGTCAGGGTCCAGGGCTTGGATCGCTGCCAGCTCCATCGTCCCGACCCGTTTCTCCCCCCAGGAGACTTAACACCAGGCTGCGGCTGATAGTTCAGTGGGTGCAGGCTACACTCACAAGAGCCAGTCAGCGAGGCGTGCCAGCTTCTTGTGAACATGAGACAACATTAGAGCCACTTCAGTGAGAGAAAAGATGGCGCACAAGCCCATAGAAAGACACAGGACGAGTGCAACAACTGCTCCTGAATGACAACAGAACAGGAGAGAACACTCTGCGTTATACTGAAGTCTCCAGCTTCATAGGACGTGGACGTATAGTAATGATTCAAGAATTACAGCAGTGTGAATAACAACTGTCCACAAACAAGTTCATTCTTCTTTACAAGACAAACTATACTTATTATGACTACTATATTATTATTAGTTAAATTGTCTGCACTCTCCTTGTTAACTTGCACTATCATTGTGAACGCCACATGTTCTTGTTGTTTTTTAATGTCGTGTCACCGACTTCATGTGATGCATGAGACAGAATTGACCATAAATGCTACCTTACCTTACCTTATTACTCCATCTAAGCCACTCCCATCTCAAATGTGGGTCTTAAGAGGGCCAACACTCAGTAACCCCTCAATGTCCAATGCTGTCGGAGGTTCGCATGTTCTCAGGCCACGCACCCTTCCCAAGACAATACACGGCCGCAAACATCTTCGGGTGAAAATCCCCACCTGGTAGGCGTTGTTGTACCCTGTATGGTCAAGGTCGTGGCAGATAGCAGAGGTCAGCATGACCAGCAGGTCGATGGCAGCCATCTTCCTTGGCAAGTCGGTCAACCAGATGAGCCCGTACATCTGCAAGAGGAAACCCACAGTCCAAGCTTCACTGGGGTCTCTGGTCACTTCTCTGCAGCGTCATGAATCCAGAGGAAAGCCACCTCATGTGCTTGACAGAAACATCCGTTTTGGAACACACAGGAGTGAAACAAGTCCAAACTGACTCTCACCATCTGAGTCACACAGAAACAGTGCTTGAAGTTGTGGAAGGGGATGTTGTTGTACCGCCTGTAGACCTCAAACAGGAACTGCTGCAGCACTTCAGGCTCGATGTTGAAGCTGGAGACGAAGTCCAGGTCTGTGTACATGACCTGGAGGAGGACCATGATCTCTGCATCCTCCCACTGCCTGCAGACAGGTGGAGAGAGCTGACGTCTGCTCCGGAGCGGGCTCCCCTCCCCCACTGTCCCAAATGTCCCACTGACAGCGAGGAGAGGTCCTGCCCCCACCTCTCCCATCTGACTCCGGTTCTCCTGTTGTCCGTAACCATGGCGACACCGGCCCTTTTATTTGCGTTATGTATCCCGCAGCTCTTGTTGTCGTCTGACGAGAGGGTCATGCTTATTCAACACCTCTTTCATCATCCACAGATGGATGCTGATCCCGAGCGGTTCAGTGTCACACACCCTCGGCTTTGGACTCAGTCAGGCCTCTCAACTCACCAGTTGTCGAAGGTGGGCGTCTTCAGGTACTGTCTCACCTCCTCTGATACTTCCAGGCAACTGTGGACCACAGCAGAGCATCGGAACCTCAAAGTGGACCACTGTGCTGTGGGGAACTGCACCATCTCAGGTTGTGGGGGCAGCAGCCCCAGCTAGCACAGAGACTAGGATCTTGCTGCTGGCTGCTCTCACGTGCCTCATGTGGACGAACTTCTCACGCACGTGCTCGCACTCCTCTCCAGTCTTGCGGAGCGCCCTCTTGTGGTAGAACGGTGAAGGCTTGCGCGTCCCCACAGACAAATCCTTGAACAGCCCCAGCCAACTCAAGTGCTCCACACTCTGGAAGAGGATGAGTTACAGATGACACCCCTGCCACATCCCTGATGCTCCGACGGTTCCTGTACCTCCAGTTTCTCCCTGAAACAATCCACCTGCTTCTTCATATCGTAGACGACGGCCGGCGTCTCACCTGCATCCGCCAGGATCTTCTTCTCCAGATTCTGCAGTCTGAATCACAGAGATTGTGAGTCTTGTCACATGCTGTTCCACGGCGTTCATACCTCTTCTCCATGGACGACAGGTCAAACCCCAGCGCCCCTGCGAGCTCCAGACCTGGAAGATGAGCAGCAGATTGCAAAGATGAGTCCCACCCTCGGCCACGACGCCTGAGCGCTGCCACCTAGTGTCTCGCTGTTGCAGTCCGAGGCCACCACCTCCAGTTGGTAGCATGACTCTGCAGAGTTGGGCTCCAGGCCTGGCGAGATGTTAGTGATGTTTCCACGTGGGTTGTAGAGCTTCAAGATGTCGTGAGGTCCAGCCTCAGCTGCACAGCGGAACAGGTCTGTGGGTCACATGACAGCGGAAGGTTGAGCGGAGTTCAGTGCGGAGACAGCATCACGGATGAGAAAGATGTGTGGCAGAGCTTTACTTGTTGTAAGAGCAGAAATAGAGTCCAATTGGGAGTGACGTGACAGAGGATCAAAGCCACTGCCTGTTCCACACAACGGACACTCAAGTGAGTCTGTCTGACGGACTAAACAACGAGACTGCCAGCGGCACCTGCTGAGTCATGTGACCCGCTTCATGACACTTCTGGACTGCTCAGCATGAGACCGTTTTTAAACCCGCACCTACTCACAAGCGACACGCACCTTTGACGTCCTGAGCCGGACAGTCGAGCGGGAACTCTGCCCGCTCCGGGCGGCCGCTCACGGTGAAGTAGATGACTTTAGTTTCCATCTAGTGCACGTGAAGACGTGAGTCTGTTCAGTGGTCTGGAGAAAAGCCTTCTGCTCCGCTCCAGCCTCCGGACACCCCTCCCACATCGTCATCAGCATCGTCAGCGCCTCCACCAGCAACTGGGACGAGCTCAGTGTTGCGGGGGGAGAGAGAGAGAGACACCTCCGTCTCACCCCTCGAGCTCATCCAGAGCAGATCCCAGTGCCGCTGTCGTCCACCAGGTGGTGCTGCAACAGCAGCTGTTTCCTCAAACTTGCCAGTTGGCCTTGGCGTGTCATGGTTTCAACATCGACAGCGTTCCAAACACGACCATCGCCATTGAACCTGGGGCGACATATGTAAAGCTCTTTTGTTTCTACGTATTCCAGTGAGGGATCAACGTTTCCGTGACACTTTTCGTCGGGGTGGTTTGTCGTTCATCTTTGTTCGTTTTGCAGACAGGAAGTCGTCCACACCGACAGGGGGCGCTGTGACTAGTCCTTAGCTGACGTCACGTCCTGTGTTGCGCTGCTGCTCACCGCATGGACCGAGCGGCGTGCTCTTCTAGCCGAGTTGCTCGGAATTCCAGCGTTTAGGAGCAAAACTGCAGTGACGCCGACATGACGGAGACGAAGTGCCAAGAGCTGCTGGCGCTGGACCCGCTACAAGAGAGCGAGTTCAAGAAGAAAGTCAAGGAGGCGAAGAAGAAGAAGAAACGGCGGCCCGACAGCCAGGTGAAAGTTCTGTGGAGCCCGTAGTGCGTTCGAACACGGCTCTCTGGGGCAGAGGCCGCTGTGGTTTTGTCGTCCCCCTCGAGTCACTCCGCTGTTTCTCTTCGGCAGGTGAACCAGCTGACTCCTGGAGTGATCTACGTGGGTCACCTGCCGCTCGGACTCTTTGAGCCGCAACTCAAGAGTTACTTCGAGCAGTTCGGCAAGGTCGAAAAACTGCGACTGTCCCGGAGCAAAAAGGTGACCCACCTCCATAGTTAATGAATTGCACACGAGCTGATAAGACGAGCCGCACGAGTCCTGCCAACACCGGGATCCTCTTCTCGGCTGGTCAACAGTCCTCCTCAGCCACGTGTGAACTGAGGGCCACATTATGAAGGGTGGCTCATGTAAGGGGCCCCGATGCTGTAGCCTTGTTGTGGCATGACATACGATGCTTCTAGACCATGTGCACGTAAGGTTTTGGTGAGTCATCCCAGCACGTACATCGGTGAAGACGCGTGGTTGGATGTGAACAGGCAGATGAGCGGCGAATTGCTTGTCGTCTTTCTTGGGTGGCTCAGACTGAAAATGACTTCCGACCCTCTGCTGGTCTGAGGACAGATACCTGAGCCCAAAGCATCACTGTGCATTAAGCTGATCAGCTGCTGCCGTAGCAGACTGATGAAACCAGTGCACACACATGTTGGTATTGCTATCCCTCGTCAGGTTTCTCCTGGCCGTCACCCTTTCCCCCACCTCTCCCTCTAAACCTAACCCTCCAAAATACATGACTCATCTGAACCAGACTGGAACCTCATTATAATGACCCAGTTCTTTTGAGGTCTTCGTCCTCAAATTGAGGTTCGGACCTGTGGGGACCGGCAAAAGGTCCCCATGAAGACGTAAGGTCGCCACAAGGACAGTGTTTTGGTCCCCAGAGGCAGACCCACACGTGATGTTTGGGCTCGTGACGGTTGTGTTCCTCTGCAGACAGGGGGCAGTAAAGGCTACGCTTTCGTCCAGTACGAGTGTGACGAGGTGGCAGAGATCGTGGCGGAGACCATGAACAACTACCTGATGGGAGAGAGACTCATCCAGTGTGAGTAAGCCATCACCTGAGAGCTTTTATTTATCTGTTGGCTCAGACTGAAAATGATCTCTGACACATCACTGGTCTGAGGTCAGACCCCTGAGCCCAAAGCACTGTTGTGCATTTAGCTAATCAGCTGCTGTTGTAGCAGACTGATGAAACCTGTGCACGCACACACGCACGCCCATGATGCCAGAGGGGAACATGACTGGGAGCATGACCTCGCTCAACTTCGAGGGGCCTGTAAACCGTCTGTTATGCGCAGGTCATGTGGTCCCTAAGGAGAAGGTGCATGACAAGATGTTTGTGGGATCCTTGCGACGCTTCAAGAAACCGTCCCAGCCGGCAGTGTCTCGCTATAACAGGGTGCGCTCAGCAGATCAGGTAACCAAGATGACTGACCGGCTAGTGCACAAAGAGCAGAAGCTCCGGAAGAGACTGGCTGCCCGTGGGATCCAGTACGACTTCCCTGGATTTGTAAGTTCCTCAGGTCGCTGCTCAGAGCCACGTCCCTGCTCCACTAACTGGTTTCATCCCTGCAGGCGGCTCAGGTTCCTCCCAAGAAGAAGAGGGATCTGGACTCATCCATGTGTAGTGACGTAAGTGATTTGCCAAACTATCATATGGTCTCAGACCCAGGTACGAGTGATGGCGAGGTAAAAAAAACAAAACAAAGCAGACCTCCGCCAAGCAGCTTCAGTCCACCCCAACACAATCTCACAGTCTCAAAATTTCCTTCAAAAAACATTCCTGCAGATCATTGGTGTCTCCCAGTGATGAGACCCCGTTAAAGACATGCCTTGATTCAAACAGTGATCTGGATCACTCCCAAAATGGAATCATGTGGTTCTTGTCCCGTGTCACGTATTTCCTTAATCGTTCATCCAAATCTGTGGAGGTTCAAACGGAACCTCCTTGGTCATGAGATGATGCTTGGTTGACACTCAAGGTCAGATGTCACCCGTGCATGAGAGCCACGCAACCTCCCGAGAGATTGGTCCTTTTGAAGCCAAAACCACTCGCCTGCGTGAGTTGTGTAGATCCAATGAGTTTATTTTTTTCAGGTGAGCTGGAATTTCTGACATTTCCATTCTGACACTCTGTAGCGGGCTACGTTGCCAATTGTTGTTTTAATTTGTTGTATTAATGAAGCGCTGAACAGCCCAGAGACATCCACACCGATGAGGCAGTTTTCCTTGTGTGATCGCAGCTGTTGACGCTGCACACGTTGCTCTGTCACGTCATGGGTATCGTAGCATTGCTCTCTTCACCATGGCTACACCTTTTCCATTATTCCACACTGAGATGCCTTTGTGTTAGGGATGGGCCATATGGACAAAAAGAAGTTATCACGATGAATTTCAGCGATAATGATCAGGATGAATCCATGTTCCTTCTCCTCCGTGTGTCGGACACTACAGTCTCTCTTGACACTGTTTGATGATGGAACTCGGGAGTGGAGTTTGTCTCCAACACCATGGTTTGTTGACGTCTCAATAGAACAGTGAACTCAGTGCAGAGATGAGAAACTCAATGTTTCACGTCTTTGGTAGAAGCTGACTGTTGGCGGCTCCTAGCATTAGTGCTGCCTGTGAGAGTGTGTCCTCCATCAGTGAAGCCTCATGGAGACGCAGAAGAGGACGCCGCCGCTAATACCCAAGTGTTGTCACCTTGGCAGCAGGAGAGCTGCATGTGTTGATGTGAACCAAGGCAGAGGAGCGCCTCAGAGAACCTGTGAGGACCACTCCATCTCATCAAAGAAACAGGGATCCAGAGACTCAGAGTCCACCAGTGTCCTGACCAAAGGTTCAACATCACTTTCAAACTACCATGGTGAACCACAGTCCACCACACTCCCCACAACTGTCACACGCCGCGGAGCTGGAGAGCGCGGCACCATCACCGTCTCCTCATGTTCATGTGTATGTTTATGGAATTCATGGTGAGATGCACAACTGTTATCGCCCATCCACAGCTACAACCCATCCCTCTTATTTAGCACAGCTCGTCTCTGGCAACCACACCACACTGCACATGGTGTCCTCAGAACTCCCCTCAGTGCACAGCAGAGGAGTCTAAATCCCAACCACCACCATGAGGGGAACGCGTCTTCAACTGACATTACTGCATGTGTCACCAGGAAATATTGCCGCTCATGAATATGCTGTCAAAATGTGATGTCCGAACTTGAAACAAGGCGAGGAGCTTCAACACACGATTGACACGGTCTGGGTAATGGCATGGTTGGCACTGTATCTGCCGACGTGCACCGTGGCTGGCTTCTTGCTTTGATCATTCATTTCTATCATTGTCTTAATATCGATCCCTGTGACGCGCGTTGAGCATGGGAGCCGCCGAATCCGTCGTCTCATGACCAGTTCCTGACTTTTGCCCTCCCTCTGATGCTGTGTGCTGATGTTTGATGCAATGTGACAGATGTTTTCCCCGTCTGCAGGACACCACGCCTGTTTGCACACCATCTGTGCTGGAAAGGAGGAAGGCCACAGCAGCAGGGGACGACGGCGAGGACGAGGTTGTCATCAAGATGCCTCCGGTGGAAGACCTGGGCTCCTCAACTTCTGAGGAGGAAGAGGAGGATGATGATGATGATGATGATGGGGAAGAGGAGGCCTGACTTTTTTTGTGGCTGATCTTGTGTGGTTGTTGATGGACCTCAGTTTGTGCTCCTGCTGCTGCTCAAAGATGAGCAGAACTTTTCCTCCTAATTATGGGAGAACTTGGGCAGCAGGAGCCGTTTCCAAGGCGACTCCAGTCCTTTGCTCTGTGGTAGCTGTGTTCTGGCTCTGCAAATAAAGAGTTGATCAGGAAGGTTTGTTGTTTCACCGTGCCTGCCATCCTGTTGCCAGTTCTGTTTGTGTCATGTCCACACCCATCTCATCTGAAGCAGAGGTGGATTGGACGCGACAACAAGCCTTCACCACTGGATGGCAGCAGAGGTCTGTCTGGACCCCAACGTCAGCCAGAACTGCCAGCGTCATCGCCGCTGCCTGTGCGCATGCGTGTGACGGCCCATTCTTGTCCCCCAGACAGCGGTCCGGGCGGAGAGAGACTCGGGCCGACTGCAGCAGGCCGCACTCCGGACATCGGCACCTCATACCCGGAGCTGGCTGTGCAGCACGTCCGTCGCTTTCTGTCGGGTCATGGTAGGTACGGAAGCCGACACCCTCGCGCTGGCTGCCCGCTGCTTTTGTGTCCGTTTTGAGGCCGGCTGCGGCTCCAGGAGCAGCTGCCCGGCTCCTACTGACCCGCGGAGAAGATGGAAGCGCTGTTCTGGCCATAGCTGCTGCTTCCAGCCTGTGGACACTGGGGGGGGAGCTGTGTGTGAAGGCTAGCTAAAGCTAACGTGCCACAAAAGGTGTGTGTGTGTGCGCCGTGTAAACAGAAGAGCTCAGGGCCGCGAGCGTCACGCTGTTCTAATCGTAAACAAAGCGCTTGTTGAGGAACCGAGCCACTATTCCACGTTACAAAGGCAAGAGTTGGTGCTGGGTTTGGACCGTGTAGCCCAGTGATGGGAGGGGCCCGACCTTTGACCAGCCTGACCACTGCGACCCGAGTGTGGACCGTCGGTGTCGATGACGTCACGGGTGGTTTGCTGCGTCGGTGCCCATCCGGCCCTCCTGCTCCTCTCAGGGGTACTGAGACTGACAGGGCTTCAGTGGGACTCGCGACTCTCAGAGGAAAACTGCTGAATGAATGATTCGACCTGTCACACATCTCTTGTGTTGCATGTTAAGTTGGTGGTTGGTTGGTTTGAGGCGTGTGCTCCTGAGCGACTTAACAACGCTGGCCTTCACTGACTTGCTGATGGCTCCGGGCGTCACACCTGGACCATGGTCTCCTCTGGACTGGCTGCAACTCTTTTGTTCTTCTCTGTCTGCAGGGCTCTGCAGGTCAGACCCCAAGACAACACCTGGGCCAGTGATCCACCAGCTCGTCGGGAGAAGACCCCCTACGCCAGTCAACCACATGGTGCACTGCTGCCGGCCGCTCTCCCTGGCTCCGACCCTGGTGCTGGCTGGCTCAGGCTGGTGAGCTGCCATTGTGCTCGGTCCCTTCCGGCCAGCCGCCCCTGCTGGCTGCTGCACAGGATTACACAGCAAGGTCTTGCAGGTGGCCCTTTCAGTGGACTCGGCCCCAGACGGGTAGATGGAGCCCAACATGGAGGCCTGTCTGACACAGGTCCTGCAGAAGGACCTGGGTCGACGGCTGCAAGTGGGTCAGGAAATCATTGATTACATCCTGGACAAGGACAAGTCTCACGATCTGGAGCAGGACCAGACGGTCCTGGACAAGATGGTGGACGGCATCGCCACCTCCTGGGTCAACTCCAGCAACTTTAAGGTGTGTGTGCACACGTCATCCTTGTTTCCCTCCTCAGCTGCTCTCTCACTCTGCTTCTGCTCATGTGTGCTCCACCTGTGAAGAACATGAGGCCGCTACAGAATTGATGTGTCGACACACTGCCGGATCGACTTCAGGGCACTGACCAGCGACTCTGCTCTGGTTTCTAGTCCCGGTCTTTGTTGCTTGTGCTTGGTGCTTGCATTTGTTGCTTTACGGAAGGATCAAGATTCCAGCAGCTGTGTTTGCAAGGCAGCATGTTGCTCCCGCAGGCTGAAACTCGCCACAGCTCCACAGAAGGAATCTTCTCCTTTGTGGGCATCCCTCCCCCACCTCCCACCAGGGCCTCCTCCATCGGAGACGGCTCTCTTTTTTTCATCCGATCTCTTCCGTCCCTTGGACTAGAGCTTGGGTGCAGGGCCTGGTCTGGCCACCTGATCCTTGACCTCTCCTGACCACCAGGTGCTGATCGCCGTCATGTGGTTAGCAGAGCAGAAGGGACTGTGACTGGCTTTCACACATTTGGGCACGTAGACAAGATTGGTGTCCAAGAAGTCAGACGTTGTTGTCACCCCTTTCTCTCTGGGCTCTGTGTGACCGTCAGACTGAGGGTCAGTCACATGACTTGGAGGCTCTGAGGAGGTGTTATAATGACCCCTCCTCCTCCCTCAAATATTCCCGTCTGACTTTCTTCAGTCTAATCCTGTGGGCGCCCCGTCGACAAGCAGCATCGCCACATCTGAGCAAGCTGAGCTGCTGCGTTGAAGTCTGTTCTAGTCACTACGTTCCACACCCGTTCATTCCATCTGAGCGACATCTGTGGGCGTATGAAGGTCCCCCGGTCGAGGGGACGAGGGCGCCTGTAGTGACTCTCTCATCATCGGAAGGGGAGCCTCACCCTCTGGTGACGGCCATGCAGTCAGACAGGAAGTGACAGAGCACTGCTTCAGCGCGTCGCGACAGCAGCACATGCTGGGGCTTCTCTCCGTCCGGGGACATTGTGGAGGCACGGTCTAAATGGTGACAGTGGAAAACAGGAAAACGTGGAGCGGCAGACATGGCAAAGACAGAATGAGACGGTGATGATGCCCAGAGGAACAGTTTCGCCAGTGAGTCAGAGCTGTGAAAGTCATGTCATTCACGACGGCCACTGCCTGGTGACATCATACTCTACGCATTTACTTTGGGTCACGCTGAAGTTTGCCTTCATCTTCCACGGTTTTCAAGCTGCAACGTTTGGAAAAGGTTATATGGAAGTGGACCATTTCACAATCAGAAAAACTTTAATCATCCCCGAGGGGCAACTAAGGTGCAACAGCTGAGCAGCATGGCAAGTCATTCATAGTCATAAAATAAATAAAATAAAGTGTGAAGTGACTGAGTGAGGGAGTTAAAATTATGATTAGAAATAGCAGCAGGACAGGTAGCAGCAAGCGAGGGGGGGGGGGCATGTGTCTGCGGCTGGAGTGGCTTTGAGGACAAAGGTGGCTCTCCTCCTCTCAGTCCTGCAGGTTGCAGAAACTGACCGTGGTGTGCTCATTTGTTCGTGTCTTCATCTGCTCACGTTGTAGCTATGATTGTCTGTTCTGCTGAGTCAGCGGAGTGCTCACAGGAGCGAGTGAGTGCAGCTGATGCGCTCCATCATGGACCTGTAGGTGAACGTGCTGCGGGTCTCTGATGTTGTTGAAGTTATTCCTGGTCATAAATGACTGCAACAAACCTATTTCTAACATGCCACTGGTCATCGTGTGGACACGCTGGTGTCAATCCGTCTAAGATGCGAGCTCCGGTGGACGACTCCGTGACCACATTAGGAGGATGTCACAGTCAGGACTAGGATCTGTATATTTCCCTGCTTGAGTGTGAACAGAAGCTACTCTCAGGTGGCCACATTCCTCCAGGCTCCAGGACTCATGACTCTGGTCACAGTAGATCTGCTTGTTACTGCCATGTTTGGGTTGGTCGAAGCTCCTGATGCCAGAGAGGACGGAGGTCCCGGCCCTGGTGCCCCTCTCTTAGCTGTTAAGCAGGAAGACTGCAGCTGTAATTGTGTGGCTGTTTTGGCCCAAGTCCGGTCCGACCGCCCCACGGTGCAGCTGTCAGGCTGGTTTGTCATCATCAGTTAGGTGAGCAGCTGAGTACCCGCTGACACCTACAGTAGTTGCTGCAGGAGTCGGTGTGAACAACGAAAATCAAGATTGTAATAGACTATTTTCTAGAATAGAGGTCTTCTGTAGCTATGGTTAAGGCGAAGAATGAAGTGCACCATCAGAGCCTCTTGTTTGTTTTTATTCCGCACACTTCAAGTGGGTGTGTGTGTGTGTGTGCGCACAACTGCTCATCATGCTCTCTGTGTACGGCGTCATGTCACGCTGACGCTTCCCAGTCAAGAGTTCCATTATTAGAGTCAGGAAGTCTGTCCTCAGTGTTCAGCTCATATTTGCACTGTGGAAAACACTGATGCTGCGTGTCTGAGGATGGACGTGAGAGGACGCTCTCAGACCGGGTGAAAAAGTACTTCAATGTACCTGTCCTGCCAAATTGCAGTGCAATGGTTGGTGGATTACAGCGGCGGACTTCTCAAGGCCTGGGTTGTAAACAAATGCACACGGTGGTGGGGTGTTGGCAAAACAGCCGGAGTGATCAGACGAGCAGTCATCCTTTACATGATCGAACCGTGCACTTCAGGTAGGTCGCTTTATTGTCTGCTATGCTACAGCACAAGACATTTAGCATGGATGAAATATCTGACGGCATGACATAAAAATCAACAGACAGGAACAAATAATAATACGAGGCAGCAAGATCATCATCACATCAGTGGGGATGACTCTTCATGACTGTGAACCGCGCTTTAGTTGGCTAGTGTTATTGCCAGTTAGCCTCATGCTCCCCAGTTTCTCCTTCACCTTCTGCGTTCCTGGCTTAGGCTTCTCTTGTCTCGCTCTCCCGCCTCCACAATGATGGACGTGTCCGTCTTGTTCTTGTTCATTGATGAAAACGTGAGTGAAATTCCATTGACTTATTGTCTCGTCTTCGTCAGTTGCTGCCAACCATGATGGAAATCTTTCATCAGGAAATGAACCCTGTCACACTGAGACGCTGCTACTGTGTTGTCTCTTCTTCTCTGGACACCATCAGGTCAACGAGTTTAGTGGTGCCCTGCCCATGAAGGTGGACACCCAGCTTCTGTGATCAGGCCACTTGTGGGCGCCGCCTCAGCTCCTGCTTAAAGAGCCAGACTGTGTCGAGGCTCGGAATCATGCTAGTTGAAGAAGGCTCTGTTCAGGGAGCCGCTGTGTTCAGAACGGGGATGAGAAGAGGCAGGCCCAGTTGGCATGAAGGGATCTGAAAGACTCTCATAGAGCCATAGAAGCCATGACTCCCTGCTGTTTATAGTCCTGTGCTCAGGGCTAACTGGGCCCACGTCACCGTGTCTTGTGCTTCCTGTCTGCTGCTTGCCGTCTTGTCCTCCGGGACAACCCTCACGTCTTCGTGTCTTCACAGATGATGTTCCAACTGCAACGGAGGAACTGAGCTGTGGTCACTTCTGAACATAAAGTTAAAATACAGACCAGCTGTTATCTGGCTCAACTTGTCAGTTATGTGAATTGGCCAAAAAGCACGAGGAGAAACAGCGTCTGCCCTCCAGCGTCAGGATGAGGATGATGATGCCTGCTACTGTTGTGCAGGACCACTGGTTCACTGAAGAATGTTGATGAGCTGCAGGATGTCAGTGTTCCTATAGCTCTACAGTGCGTCCTCCCTCATATCTGCGTGGTTTGTGAGGTGAGACGGAGCGAAGGTGTTGACCAGAGCGGAGAGAACTGGGAAAACCCGACCAGTACTGGAGGGACGCTGCGTGCAGAATGGAATGCACCTTGCGTAAGATAACTACCAACAACTAACAATTGCACAGCCGCTCAGATGTCTACGACCTTTGACCCTGGCAATGACGCTATCAGAGAACAGAGAGGGGAATGTTGCACTGGCACAGTGACCCTGAGTGGTTGTTATCTGTCACATTTGTGCTAATGTGAGGACACAACACTGTCTCTCACATGCTGCGAAGCCTCGCTTGACCACCTCACAGACTTGCTCCTCTTTATTTATGTGTACTTGGGGTTTCAGCTGACTGACACTTATGTACTGTAAATACCACCCATGCCAGGACTGACATGTTTGTAAGGGAGTTTTAGCGTCAGATTCTTTCTGCCAAACACTTCGGATTTCCCAAAGCTGAGGCATGTCCCAATGTACAGGAAGTCCATTCCACATTTTGCAGTGAGCTGATGAGATAGAAGACGTCTAATCTAAAACCATGAAGCTCGGACTCGGCTCATGGATCAGTCACCTGGGTTGGGGGACTTTCTTCATCGACGCATGTGACACAGTTCTCATGTGATGGGCTCAGACTGCTGCTAAGGTTGGGTTGGGTCTGCGCTTGTCTTTTGGTTAGCAGCAGTCGTGTTTGTTGGAGTCTGACTGTGGTGGATGGGATCAGTTTCCAAAAAAGAGTCCATCAAGTTGAGTGGATGGCGGAAGGTTTCCAGCTCTAGCTGCAGGCTGTCAGTCCTGGGCATGTTCACCCGAGGAGACTGGGCCCCGGTCCT
The DNA here is from genome assembly GCF_027744825.2 of Synchiropus splendidus. Taxonomy (NCBI): domain Eukaryota; kingdom Metazoa; phylum Chordata; class Actinopteri; order Syngnathiformes; family Callionymidae; genus Synchiropus; species Synchiropus splendidus. The sequence goes on along the minus strand of NC_071343.1, from coordinate 69,453 downwards.
GTCCTATCCAGTGTCAGCCAGTTGCAAAGTTTGGATGGCTTCAGACAGACTGTGATGTTTGAGGTTATGTGATGTTTCTGTGGTGACGCCAAACACAAGGGTCACGAGCATGTTAGAGCAGAGCGGGTGGATGTGATTGGGACCTGTGGCGCAGAGAAGCGGAATGTGAATCATTTCATGCAGGTAGCGTGGTTTAACATGCGTCTGGTGGCGGAGCTCTCTCCGCGGTGCAGTTCGGCAGACAGCCAGGAGATGGCGGTGTGGTATATAGTCAGTGGCTGTTCACAATTAGTCGAATGAGGGTCCAAAAATTGCACCGGGTCTAACGGGATGTGTGATTCTCGCTAGTCGGTGCTGAGTGTTGCTCTGGTGTTGGCAGGGCTGCTCTCGCTATACGCTCATTGAGCCGCTCTCTCACCCCGAGACAAGGATAGTTGAGGAATGACGTCATCAGCCCGGCTTCAATGTACGGAAACCCGCTGCTCAGTGATGGTGACGGTGCCTCGCCACGCAGCATGGCGTGATCTGTGTCTCCCAAAACTGTCAGTCAGCTCAGTGGTGTGGACGCGATCCTCCGACTTCGACACTCTCAGCCCTGAGACGCTGAACCTTGTTGTACCCAAAATGCACCGGGGCACACGAGCTGCAACGTCGGAGCTACACGCATGCGCGTGTTACGGCGCCATCTCCTGGCAAACTAAGAAATTGCCCTTACTGTCACAAACAATTGAACCGAAGGCGTTTCCGCAAGTAAAAAGATGGGCTTTAAATGTCTCACCCGAACAGCTGGAAACTGGGTTGAGACCAGACGTGAGGCGGATATCATTCAGAGGCACAGTTATGAATGATATGCCATATGCTGCAGTGTGTGGACAAGATGGACGGAAAGAGACTCGCTGTGCCAAGTGCAGTAGCCATGGATATTTGCAACTAGTTCTATGCACATTAATTCCAGCCTGACCTTGTGACTGATATATTTATTGATATAGATGTGACTACTAATGAATGTTGAATGTGTTTTTTCATCTTTTGGCATTTCCCTTCGTCAGCCTCCTGCACCTTTACCCTCTTCATCTCTTCGTCTATCGCGTTTAGCCTGGTACTTCCATTCCCAACGTGTTCCTTATCGCTCCCCTCCATGAGTTTGAACCATTTCAATCCTCCTTCAGAGCTTCGTTCCTCTTCTCTCCGTCTGCTAGGTGGCGCTGCTTGGTTTGGACCTGCTGTCTGCTCTGGTGACCCGGCAGCAGGAGAGATTCAGGACTCAGGTGGGAACAGGTGAGACCAAACACAGCGTAACCTAGTGACGCGTCCCTCTGCCAGTGGAGTGACATGATGATCCGGTGACTCGGTCACTGGTGGTCAGTGTGGTGCCTCTGCACCTGTTTGTTGATCACTTCTGTCCCTGTGTCCCCAGTTCTGCCCAGTCTCATCGACAGGCTGGGAGACGCCAAAGACCAGGTGAGAGAGCAGGACCAGGCTCTGCTGATGAAGATCATGGAGCAGTCGGCCACGCCACAGGTAACCGCACACACTCAGAAGGGAAGAAAAGAAAAGAAGACCTCTGCGTTAGTCAGTGTATCCCTGGCACCGATGCCTCACCGAGGCACTTTTCATTCAACATCAGAATGTGAGAGACCATGAGGTAGCTGTGTCTTCATGAGGTGACATCTCACTGACCTGCTGATCTCATGTGCTGATCTCACGGCCCATCGCACCCAGTGTGGTGTGATGAGAACAGATTGTAGTTGTTGTCAGAAAGAGTTCTCAGTTGGTCTGTGTTGCAGTACGTGTGGGACCGGATGCTTGGCGGCTTCAAACACAAGAACAACCGGACCAGAGAGGGAGTGTGTCAGTGTCTGGTGGCTACGCTCAGCACGTGAGTCTCGGCTGCTGCTAATGTTGGACTCGCGCCTGGCTTCTCATGTCTTCCCCTGGTGCTGCTGCAGGTACGGAGCTCAGGGTCTGACCCTCAGCAAGATCGTCCCTCACATCTGCAACCTCCTGGGGGATCCCACCAGTCAGGTGAGGTCTCTAGGCTGCGACACGTGCCTCTACATTCAGCACGCCTGCATGCTGGTCCTCAGGTGAGAGACGGTGCCATGAGCTGCCTGGTGGAGATCTACCGACACGTGGGTGAGAGGGTTAGAATGGACCTGAGCAAGAAAGGTCTCCCTCAGTCCCGGTAAGAAGGCTGTCTTCACCTGCATGGGTCACCTGACTGGGACTTCTTAGTTTGAGTGGTCTTTGTCCGCAGGCTGAACGTAATCTTTGCCAAGTTTGATGAGGTCCAGCGAGCGGGAAACATGATCCCTTCCTCCGGTTCTGGTGAGTCCCAGCCAGTTCTGCTGGACTGGTTCAGTTTTGTGGTTTGCCTACAGAGAACTACATTGTTACAAAGAACAGAAATGCTTCTGAAAAGTGTGATGGTGGTTTCTGAATGTTTCCTGGTCTGGAATCTGGTCTGATAACATCTGACTGGTACTTTTATACGCTTCATCATGATGTAGGAAGGAGGGAGGAAACATCCTCTGATGTTGCATAAAATGCCAGTTGGTCAGTCGCATCCTATCCTTGGTTCCTTTCTGACCGCTGTCCCCTCTGTGTTTTCTCATCCTTTCTGACTCCTCAACATCCACTTTGTTTAAACAACATCATGGTTATGGACAAATGAAGGATCTTTGGCTTTGACCAGACAAGGGTCAAGTGAGGCCCGGGGCCACGTGCGAGCCTTCATGATAGATAGATAGATACTTTATTAATCTTCCCAAATTCACGTGGCCCTTGTAAGGTCAGAGCTTTGTGTTCACCAATTACTGTATTACTATTTGAATCGATTTCTTTTCCACTCAATCCCCCCATTAAAACCATTGACATTTTTTGTCTGAGTGAAGCTCATTGTAGCATCATTTATTTCCCCCCTAAGTAAACAATTAAAATACTATTTGTTATACAGTGCCTTTGTGTCATATTTAAATCGGTTACCTGGAGTGGTGTTAAGCACTAATTACACTTCGTCCTATTTGTCTCCTTTTTTTGACCTTTAACTTAAGACCTGAAAAACGAAGATGTCTAGTGGCTTGACAGCTCCTGGCCTGCCCACCCCTGGCTTAGACTCCATTGTTTGCCTTATGGTGTTGTCATTTTAAGCGCTGCTGAGACAGTTGGGGATGAGCAGGTTCCTCTTGTGTTTGTGAGCAGAACGGTGTGGGACGTGAGCGCCGCAGCGGCTGGACACAGGCGGCGGCATAGTGTGCAGATCATGAGTTGTTGTGTTCAGCCAAATGTGCGACGACGTCCTGGATGTCAGAAGAATGTTGGGATTGTGTGTCGCAGCAATACCAGGGAGAGATGGAGCAGTGGGGGGTGGAGGAGAGGGAGGGAGAGGGAGTGCAGAACAAAACAAAGCAGCCATTTCTGTGGCAGAGCTGTGAGGTCAGCACAGAGAAGCGGAGTCAGCTGAGCCGCCTTAGCAACCGCAGCAGCTCTGCAGCATGACGGTCCGGTAAGACCCACGTCTGGTTCTGATCTACTGTTATTTAGTGCAGCTAGTTCACTCCCTTTGAATGGTGGGGGCGGATGTCCCCTGTCACTATTCAAAGTGGTGGAGTGACCCAAGTGGAGCCAGATCTCTGTCAGCAGCCTGCAGGTCAGCAGTGTCCTCATTCTGTTGGTTACAGTTAGCAACTAGTGCGATGCTGCTGTGCAGTGATCCCACTGTGCTCGGGCGACTCAGTCCTTGCCTCTGGTGTTCACAGGTCTAACCACTTTGTATTGATTCATGAAGCAGCTGCGTTAAACGTTCCAGTCAGTTACAGTTGTGTTTAAAGCAGGACGGGGTCTTTCGCGCCAAGCTGGGCTTCCTCCTCATCCATGATAGTTAGTGACCCGCCGCCTGTTTAGTGGTCTGGTCAGCGAGGAGACACTGTTGAACGTGCAGTTCAGTCTTGCTGCTGCCTTCTACCTGGCTGTGTGATCAGAGGTTTGGCAACAGAAGTCGTAGTTGTCTTGCTCTCCCAGCAGCTGTGTGTGCATTTGGCTCACATGCACGTGAGCTTGCTTGTGTGATACACCTTTCTGCTTGAGCCTGGGTGTGCACATGCGTGAATGAGGGAAGATGGTGAAGGAGTGGGAAGAAAATACAGACGAGGAAGGAATATTCCTGGAGACAAAGCAGAGTAAGCACTTGAATCTCAGCCATGTGTTTGTCTGACTTTTATTGTTGGAGCAGGAGCGGAGTGAGTGTTGTCACACTCATGTCTGTAGTAATATAATATGTCTGAATGAAACGATACAAAAACATCTGTTCAATGAGTCTGCTGCTTGGTGCGCCTTTCTCCCATTGATAATTCTGATCTGTGACTTGTCCTGCAGGGATGTTTATCCTGGTCAGGTGGGTTGTTCCTCAGTCCAACGGAGCAGGAGTCAGAACAGAGTCACCCGGCAAACACAAAGTCTTTGAAGGATGAGGTTCGACAGTGGACTGTGACCGTCCACCGTGCACTGCTCTGCAGCTGCCCTTGTCTGCTGGTAGCAGTAAGGTTGCAAGGTTAGATGCGGAAGACCCGGATCACTGAGCGATCTCAGTAGCATCTGGGTTGCTGCTGAGCCTCATCAATGGGAACGCGGTGGTGGTAATGTGAGAGGCGGAGCGAGTGAAGTGCCTGTGATGTGGACTCACATGGATCATGTTGTTGGTCGATGAAAGTCTCACGGCATGTGAGGTGACGTCGTCCGGAGGTGTGAGTCCGGACTCTCAGCGGAACCAGAACTCTGGTCCCAGCGATTGGTTCTGTAACATGCCTCCAGCTGAAGCACACTTCATGGGCTCAGAACCTCCACCTTTGCCTCTCTGAACGGCGGATCTGGGGAAGGCCAAGCCAGGCAGCCTGTGCAGCGGCTCCTCTGAGACGGCAGACTTGTCTTGGCCTCTGCCTCCTGCAACTCGGATCATTTCAGAACTCCAGTAATCTCATGGCCGCAGAAATGCTTGGGGTCTAAAGCTACTGGGTCACTCTGACACCTGCTGGTTGTGTGTGGCAGTCTACATCACCTGCTGCGTTTCACTGATGATCAGATATGACCATTGCTCGCCGGTGCGCAGAACTCACCTGGATCATCATCATCCTGGATGGATCCTGTGTGTGCGTGTGAAACTTGTGTTTAACAGTTGGCCTTCCGATATGTCAGAACACAAAATGCAGCCGGCCACGCAGGGCAGAGCTGAGTCATCTGTGTGTCTCTTCTTCCACAGATAAGAACTACGACGATGAAGATTCTGTGGACGGCGGCCGCTCTTCTTCCTCTTCCTCCACCAAGGTGGCCCCTAGTGGGAGAAGAACTGTCATGAGTTCAGTGCGAAGACCAAGTGCGGCCACGACTGCCAAGGCCTCAGGTACAGAACTGGTCACAGAGTCGTCCTCCGGCTGCAAAAGCACCACTTATCACATGTTTTCTGCAGGTAAAGAAGCCGGCGCAGGCGCCGTCGACGAAGAAGACTTCATTAGAGCCTTTGAAGACGTCCCCTCTGTGCAGGTCTGTGGACAGAGAACAAGTTTCTCAGTGTTGTGTTGGTCTGCAGCTGATGGCGTAGGATAGTCGACGAGTCACAGCTCACAAAAAATGTGCTTTGCTTTGGAACAAGGACACGGATGTGGCAGAATTGTTCTAGCTCCTGCGTGTGCAGAAAAGAGAGCGACTCATGACTCACGACTCTGCCAGCTACTGATTTACCAGTCCATTACAGTGGACTAGTCCTGGCTGTCTCTTATGGGTCCACCTGCATCTCCAGATCTACTCCAACAGAGAGCTGGAGGAGCAGCTGACGAAGATCAGAGAAGTTCTGTCCGATGATAAACATGACTGGGAACACCGGGTCACTGCGGTACGTGGTCCTTGGCATCATTCACAAGTCGGCAGCTAGAAACTCTGGTTTGTTCTTCCCGCAGCTGAAGAAGGTCCGGTCGCTGATGTTGGCCGGAGCTGCAGACTATGAAGGCTTCTCTCAGCAGTTGCGTCTCCTGGAGGCTCCACTCAAACTGTCAGCCAAGGACCTGCGGTCCCAGGTGGTCCGGGAGGCCTGCATCACCCTGGGGTGAGACCCACACACACGGCGGATGATACCTGTACACTGAGCTCACACACACACAGAGGTCACTCATGATGATACAGAAGGTTCTGACCAGCAGCAAAGAGGTGAATCAAGAAGTTCCACTGAACTCTCGCCCCTCTTTCTTCTCAGCGTCCCGTCACCACAAACTGTTCATTTGTGTCGCGGATCTTAGAGGATCCCGTCCATCGCTGTCCAACTCATCTCGCTCTCCATCTTGCAGACATCTCTCGTCCGTCCTTGCCAACAAGTTCGACCATGGAGCAGAAAGTGTCATGCCCATCCTGCTCAACCTGGTGCCCAACAGTGCCAAAGTCATGGCCACGTCTGGGATGGCCGCCATCCGCCTGATTCTCAGGGTCAGTCACGAGCCGCCGGCTGGACCACTGACCTGCTGGGAGGAGGCGGGTCATGTGACTAGCAGGGTTTTGAATTTGATGATGGTTTCTCTCTGTTTTTCCCACATTCACAAATTCTTATTCAGTGCTGAGTCTGGTTTCAACAGATGAGTTGTCTCTCTGACGACAAGTGTTGGAGCAGTAGGACAGAGGAGTTTAGTTGGAACGCTTGAAACCAAATGTTGTTGTTGTAATGGAGAAGACTAAGTATTGTGGATGTCGTCTTCAATGTGACGCACATGCTACCAGGAACACCTGTGTCTGAACCCATGTCCTCCTGCAGCACACACACTACCCCCGCCTGATCCCCATCATCACCAGTAACTGCACGTCCAAGTCCGTGGCAGTCCGCCGGTAAGAAGCTGTGCACTTTAGAACCAGCCGTGGAGCTTTCCTCTCATGCTGGTGTTGGTCCTGGTTGCAGGCGCTGTTATGAATTCTTGGACTTGATGTTGCAGGAGTGGCAAACGAGCACTCTGGAAAGGTGAGTAGAAATTGTGTAGTGACTTCCTGTTGATCCTGGCTACCACTGAACCAGTCTGCTTGGACCTGATCCTGTCGATCCAAAGCTGTGTTCTGGTGCACGAGTGAACGCATGAATGGAGATGCATTTGCTTTCTTGTGATTTTGGGGAACATTTCAACTTTGTTTTCTATTTGATGCCTTGTCTTAGCTACTGTCCGATTGGCTGCTAAATCCGACATGTAAACATAAAACCAATTAGGACCCTTGGAAGCAAGTGCAAGGCAGGTGAAAGTTCACCCAAGGTGCCCAAAAAGTACAATTACACCAACAGACAGTTCTGCACACACTGCTCCCAGCTGGCCAGACTAAGTACTGCAACAGTAACCTTTAGCATGAGGTGCGACACAGCAGCGAATTCAGTCTGGCTCTGGTCTAGTAGCTTGTATGTCTGGCAGAGTGAAGAACGGATCTTCCTCCTCTTCGAGCTGGCGTTCCGCTCTTACTAGTGTCAGTTGGCTTGGCCAGACACTTCATGACTCCTCCTCCCCCTCTCCTTCACCAACTCTTCTCCTGTAGACACGTGGCCGTCCTGACTGAGACCATCAAGAAAGGAATCCATGATGCCGACTCGGAGGCCCGCTCCATCGCCAGAAAGTGAGTGCTAAGATTCGGATTGCTTTATGACTCTCATGAGAAAAGTGGACAGGAGAGACTCCTGGTAATTCCTCTGTGGCGTGTCTGCAGGTGCTACTGGGGCTTTCATGGCCACTACAGTCGGGAAGCAGAGCATCTGTTCCAGGCCCTGGAGTCCACCTACCAGAAGGCTCTGCAGTCTCACCTGAAGGGCTCTGACAGTGTGGTGTCTCTGCCGCAGTCCGACCGCTCGTCTTCGTCCTCGCAGGAGAGCCTCAAGTGAGAACCTGGACCTCAGGTCTTCATTTGATGGTTGACTGGTCACTGAGGAAGTGACGCAGTCCGTTGGGATGAATGTGTGACTCTCATCTTTTTCCCGCAGCCGACCACTGTCTGTCAAGAGTGTCATTGCTGGAAGCTCCACCAGAAGTGGGTCCAGGTTGTGCTGCTGGTCCTGATTCCCTGGGCACTAAGGTGCGATCTCTGGTCCTCAGGTAAACTGGCGAGCAGCAGGACCACAGCGGTGCCCGGGTCCCTCCAGCGCTCTCGCAGTGATATTGATGTGAACGCCGCCTCTAGTGCCAAGTCTCGTCTGAGCACAGCGCCCGCCTCCTCGCCGTTCAGCTCGGCCGCTGCCCTTCCGCCGGGCTCCTACTCCTCCCTTGGTAGGTCGAGCACGGTGCACGCGCTTCCCCCTCGCTCTCTTTCTCCTCACCCCTCTCAGGCAGAGTGATGAATCGGTGTTGCCTTTTGTCAGCAATGAACCCGTTCGTTTGTGTGGAGACGAAATTATTACTAGTCACTGACTCCCTTTATGATGGATGCACGGGAGAGAGAGGGCCGTCCTGCCCAGAGCCCCCCAAGTCTCACTCACGCCGTCTAACATGTCCTCTGCCTCTCCCCCCACTCACTGCTGCGCCGCCTCCACTCATGCCCACAAGATGGCAGCACTGCCAAAAGTGATGGTAAGGTGTGCTGTGTGTCAGGTGGTTTCCTCCTCCTTGTCCCCCTGTCCCATTGTCTGCATGGACAAGTTGTCATGAGTATTTGACACGTCACCATGGAAGCGTCCACAACTGTACTGTTGACGGCTTGTGAGCTTGTCTTCATCAGCTCATCTTCCATCAGCTCGTCCTCTGGCCACAGCGCCTGGCTGACACAAGCTGCACCCACTTTTCCTTCCCTCCAGGTCGAGTTCGCTCCAGACGAACCAGCTCAGGCAGTGTGGGCGGAGCCAGTGCATCTGTGGTGGACAGCAGAGGGCGCAGCCGAGCTAAGGTGGTGTCGCAGTCACAGCGTAAGTATCTGCACACGCTCCTTGAGATTGTTGGTCAATTCTGCGGTTGTTTTCAACTGGCGGTGACGTTGAACTTGAGTAGTCCCTCAGGTACAGCCTTGTCAGACGCACTGACACACACACACACTCCGGCTGATCATGAAGTGACCTTCATCTGGTGCATTTGCTGCGTCTGTCGCCCCAACAGTCAGGAGGGGTTCCTTGTCACGAAAGTGACATGACCTCCATGGCTTTATATAGGCTTAAGATGGATGGGGATATCTGTCTGTCTGTTTGTCCGTCCGTCTGTCTGTAATCTGTCTATCTATCTGATCCTGAAACAATTCCACCATAAAATGACGACTGTGTGTGTTGCTTGTCTGGGTGTGTGAAGTTACAATGTGAAGTAGTGGCATGTGTGTGTCACTCGGCCGCATGTTCCTGGATACAAGCATAACCCCTGTGTCTCATTCTCGCCTGTCGGCCGCTCACTTCATCTCCCAGGATCCAGATCTGCCAATCCCATCAGTGGTAAGGCCTCAGCTTCATCCAGAGTCTCACACCATAAGTCCCAGCATGTGGTCTGTGTCACACCTCCTGGTGCACGTTTGTTCCACAGAGGAACCGTCATTGGTGTTTTTGGAGGCTCTCTCAGGGTCTGTCTTTCCCTGTTGTCTGAATCCAGCTGACGGAAACTTGGTCTCTCTCAGCTACTCGTCTGAGTTGGGAACGTGATACAGAATATCAAAAGAGAAGTGTGCTCATGTCGTAGTGACGACACGTTTGAAGGCAGAAGCCAGTCTCAATGCATAGCAGTCGAGTCGCTGCAGCGCAAAGTGAAGCCCTTAACTTGACCGAGTCCACAGGGAAGCAGAGGTTTCTTCTTCAGCTGGACTCAGTAGCAACACAACTGTCACTCATTTCCCCTCTCCTCTTCCTCTTCATCCTCTTCCTCTGCAACCGATCCTGTCTGCTCTCTGCAGCTGGAAGTCGCTCCAGTTCTCCCGGAAAGCTGCTGACCAGTTATGGGCGGATCCCTCGCAGCACTGCGCCCTCATCCGGCACGTCGGGAGAGCGACGCAGCAGGATCCCACGCAGCCAAGGATGCAGCAGAGAGACCAGCCCTAGTAGGATGGGTCTGGGTAAGAGCCCTCCTTTCCTTCCTCCACAGACACTCACGTGATTAGCGTCAGGTCACTCTAAATTGGGACCTGTAGACTGTGCGCAACACGCACATACAGTGTGTGTGTGTGTGTATATATATACATGCAGAGGATCCCTGGAGAGTTTCTCCACACGGGATCACATGTGGTGCCGACAGATCAGCATCGATTTGCCCCCCTTGGTTTGCACATGGAGTCTGGCGTGGCGTCTGCAGCACAGCAGCCAACTGATTTGAACTCCTGGTTCTGCCTGCCTGCTGACCTGAAAATTTTCATTGGATCACTTAACACTACGCTGTTTCGCAGCTGATACTTCTGTGAAGGGCTGCTGAGAGTGGTGCAGTGCTGACACGCCGTGCTCACGGTCAATCGATTTCCACTGTCCTGGAGCCTTGGCCTGTTGGTCTGGCCGAAAAAACACGTCCCCCACAGGCACACCCCCAGGGATAGCATCTGGCTCCTCCACATTTAAAGATCATCCAGAAAATACCAGCATTCTGGAATACTGACTGACTCTTGGGATATGTGACCCTCAGCTCTGTGGAGTTCTGTTGGCTCTGCGGTAGCATCATTCTCACTCTCAGTGAATGCACTATGAAAACTAAATCAAGCTCCGTCTCTCTCACATCCCTCCTGTCTCCCCCTCTGCATCCCTCCTCACCCTCCCACCACAAATGGTACTGACACTCCCACCTAACTTGTCCTGACAGCCAGCCTGTGTGGTAAAGCTCTTGTTCCTGCTGCTCTTCCCTACCGCACGCTAGCCCGGAGCCGCATCCCCCGACCCAGCATGAGTCAGGGCTGCAGTCGTGACACCAGTCGCGAGAGTAGCCGTGACACCAGCCCCGCCCGTGGCTTCACACCTCTAGGTGAGTACCAGCCCAGCTGCTCCTCTGCTCTACGTCTGTAGCTACCGCCATCTCAGGTGTGACTGTCGGGATGTCAGCTCTGATCATGTGACAGGAGGAGGATAAGGTGGCGCTGCCCCACACACAAACACAGTTCACTCAGTCCTGGAGAGCTGTCATCCCCGTGGTCCTCTAGGGTTCATGTCACTGGCAGCTGACCTGGTTCCTCTGAGGACTTCCAGAACATGAGTGGTGCAGACCCAGACTCACACCAGAGTCCTAGTTCTGACAAAAAGACCATTCATCCATTTCCACTTGTGTGTCACTAATTACTACACCCTGATGTCGGCCACCTACCCAACCCCCCCCACACCCCCACCCCCATTCACCCCCGCAGCCTCCCGACGTCACTCTCGATCCACGAGCGCTCTGTCCGCCGCCGACCCTCACGGCCAGTCAGGTGATCAGCATGTCCAGACACCCTCTTTTAGTTTTCTGTGTGCATGCTTCAGTGGCGCCCCTGTAGGCCCACCGTGGCTTCTTCTTCAGTTGAGTGCTGTCTGGAGGTAAGACAGGTACCCCTCTTCAGTTCGTCGTCGTTCTCCATCACATCCTTCTTCAGTTGGTTTTCCCAGGTCTTTAGTCTTCTCTAGTCGCTTTAGTTCGAAGTTCATTTTTGTTTATCGTCCCCACCTTCCTTTTTTTTTCACGATGGGATGTGGCATGAAAGATGTCCCTGTCTGGCATCTTATCAACCTTCACTTCTCATCTCTTCTCTCCTACAGACCGCTATGGTTTGCTACACCAGGCAAGAATCTCTGCCTCTGTCAACGCCATGAGAGTTCTGAACACTGGGACAGAGGTGGAGGCCGCTGTTGCAGACGCTCTGGTGAGTCGACCTTGTTTGGACTCCCTGGCTCGGTAGCTGGAGTGGTGTGAGGCTGAGGGCAAGTAGGCAGGTGGCTGAACCGAGTCGGTCAGCCAAGTTAGGGTTTGGTCAGAGCAGTGTGGCTCCCGTCCAGCGGTGTGAAAGCACTGCAGCCTGCAGTGGTCAGTAGCCGTTACCAGTGGTGGACCGTGGTCATTATGGTTTGCATGGTTCAGTGACGAGACACGGTGAGGCCCCCGAGCTGCTCTCTGGTCCAGTTTCATGGTTGAGGATCACGATGGACTGATTATGTGGGGACGTTAATTCGGAAGTCTTCCTCCTCTCAACATCTCCCTCTCTGCTTTTCTCCTCCTCCCCTTTTCTCCTCTCTGTCATTCTTCCTTCTCCTTTCTACTTTCCCACCACTTTCTCTCCCCTCCACCTCCTTCCCATTGTCTCTCTCTCTTTCCTCTTCCTCCCATCTCCCCTCATCCCTATTGTCGCTCCTGCTCCTCCTCTCCCCTCTTCTCTTCTTCTCGGCCTCCTCCTGTGGTGGTTTAGCTGTTAGGAGACTCCAGGAACAAGGTGATGTTCTTTTCCTCTCCTGCATTTGTGAGTCCATCTTGGCTTGTTCTTCCAGCCCCCATCGACCTCCCAACTCTGTTGACTGCATGCCAACATTTTTGTTTCTCATTGTGAATTTGTTCCAGATGCTTTTTCTTCTTGTTGTTGTTTTTTTTTGTGTCCGTTGAATGCCTGTTGCCCCCAATCATCGACTCCTCGAAGGACCTTTAGACTTGCTGTTTGTGAGTCATCTGTCCCTCCAACCTCCAGTCCTCACGTCTCCCCTCCACCTGCAGAGGAAGCCACTGCGGCGGCGCTACGAGTCACCAGGCATGTACTCGGATGACGATGCCAACAGCGACGCGTCCAGCGCCTGCTCCGAGAGATCGTACGGCTCCCGTAATGGCGGCATCCCACACTACCTGCGTCAGACGGAAGATGTGGCCGAGGTCCTGAACCATTGTGCCAGTTCCAACTGGTCTGAGAGGAAGGAGGGGCTGCTGGGTCTGCAGAACCTCCTAAAGAGCCAGAGGATTCTCAGGTGAGAGGATGTCTTCCGTTTGCCATATGGGCTGATGATGCGCGTGTTGTGGACCTGTTGCCGGGTTTCTCCAGCATGGACCTGAGGAGAGAAGTGAAGAGGTAGTGACGCCAGAACCAAAACATGTTGATTTGTTTGCAGTCGAGTGGAGCTGAAACGTCTTTGTGAGATTTTCACCAGAATGTTTGCAGACCCGCACAGCAAGGTACAGATGACGCACGCACGCACGCACGCACGCTCGCATGTTGGTGTCTCTATCCTCGTGGGGACCTCTCCTGGCCATCACCCTTTCCCCCGCCTCTCCCCCTAAACCTAACCATCCAAAAGACATGGCTCGCCTGAACCAGGACTCTGGACCAGGCTGCGACCCACTTATGTAATATGAATATTATAATTGGGTTGTAATATAAATATCTTCATTTTGACATCTTCATCCTCATGGTCCCCACAAAGTCCTCACAAGAGGTGTTTAGTCAAGAATTGGTCCCCACAAGTGAGGATAAACCAGGTCCCCTCACACTATGTGAACTAACTGTGTCTCTTTTGCTGCCTGACTCGGTGGCGGTGGATCCATTGCCAGAGAGTAAGTGTCTCCATCCCTCTGGATCTTCCCTCGAGCCGACGGGACTTCTGAGCTCTCTGTCCATGTCCCCTCCCAGGTGTTCAGCATGTTCTTGGAGACTCTGGTGGACTTTGTGACGGTGCACCGGGATGACTTGCAGGACTGGCTCTTTGTGCTGCTCACCCAGCTGCTGAAGAAGATGGGTGCTGACCTGTTGGGCTCAGTCCAGGCCAAAGTCCAGAAGGCCCTGGATGTCACCAGGTGAGAGCACGTCTTTGGACGAAGGCCAATTACATTTGATAGACGACAGCTGTTATCTAAGATCATCGTCCAGTGAAGTTGGTGATCCATCAACTGAGTCTTCTCCATGTCAGTCAGACCGGTTTCATTTTGTTCAGTGCATTCCTGAGTGATGCCTCTTGTGGTGGCTCAGCTGCTCTGACACTGAGTGCTTCTAGTGATTATGAACAAGAAAAATAGCTGAACAAAGCCAACGGCATCGAGGAGTAAGAGAAATACAATCCAAACGTTAACTCCTATTTGAAAACTACAGTGCTGTTGTGGGTCATGTGACTCAGACTGACGCGGTCTCACCTCATGCAGAGATTCATTCCCCTTCGACCAGCAGTTCAACATCCTGATGCGCTTCATCGTGGACCAGACGCAAACGCCCAACCTCAAGGTAAACAAGCAAACCGACCAGTGTCTGGCGTCCACTCACTCGTGTCCTTTGCAGGTCAAAGTCGCCATCTTGAAATACATTGAGTCGCTGGCGCGGCAAATGGACCCGACTGACTTTGTCAACTCCAGTGAAACGCGACTGGCCGTGTCCCGCATCATCACATGGACCACCGAACCCAAAAGCTCTGACGTCAGAAAGGTGAGGTGCTCAGGAGCGTGTCACGCTGCAGATGCGGAGAGCTGGTGAGTCGTCGCTGTTGCACATGCGTCACTCTGAGAGCGACAAGTGTTCAAACGGCTATCAAAGGTTCGGCTGACGAGGTCTGACTCGATTTACGAGAGACAAGTGTGGAGGTCGGTTTTGGATCCGCCGCCTTGCAGGAGTCAGTCCTTCATTTATGTTGCAGCGCAGGACTAACTCAGCCCTGTGTCCACTGTGCCTCAGAGCCTTCAAAGCTGGCTGAGCGAGGAACTGGCCGGCAGGTTCGCCGGGGACGACAGGTGCAAGCAGGTAGACTGTCCGGCTGCCCGGGGTCGAACCGTCTGGACTGTGATGTCACTCACCTGTAACTTGGTGTGCCTGCTCGTGCTGTTGCTGCTTCTTTCTGCATGTTCCTGCAGGTGGCACTCTCTCTTCACCTTGCTCAGGAGACCCACTAGTGGGCAGTGAGAGCGAGAGGGGGTGGCTCAGATGGAGGTCAGACCCTGGGATGATGAGGGGGCCCTGGGAAGTGTGTTGTCCTGACTTAGAACTCCTGTGTTGAGTGATCCTCCTCCGGCTGAGGTAGCTCTCTTCCGCTGCTGGAGATGAACAAAGCTCACAGAGGAACACCTGTGGGCTGGTGCTTCTGTCAAGTTCCTGCATGTTGACTGCCTCACTGACTTTCTGGTCCTGATCCTTGGATGTGCCACTGAAGTGATGAAACGTCCAGACTGAGGAGCTTCTGGTGCTCATGACTAATACACGCTCACGCCTTGACAGTAACTCCTTTGAGCGATTCCATTCATGACAGTCTGCTCTTGAGAAGGTCTTCCTCACAGGTGGAGAGAAGCCTAGTCTGACTCATTGACCATCTAACTCACAGTCACGAACCCAGGTAGTTGTTCGTCATGGCCTGATCTCCGTGCCAACATCTTCCCCCTCGGTGACCCGCAGGCTGCCCAGGTGGTTCTGATCTCGCTGTTCGAGCTCAACACGCCAGAGTTCACCATGCTGCTGGGAGCGCTGCCCAAGACCTTTCAGGATGGCGCCACCAAGCTGTTGCACAACCACCTGAAGAACTCCAGCAACAGCAGCAGTGCTGTGGTGAGTGCAGGAGGTCCACTGTGACTTGCTGTCGTGGCGACTGTTGAACTGCTCCTCCTCTTTTCCTCTCTCACCAGGGTTCCCCCAGCAACACTTTGGGCCGGGCGGCGCCACGTCACACCCCCAGCAGAACCAGCCCGCTCACCTCCCCAACCAACTGCTCGCATGGAGGTCTATCTCCCAGGTAATGGACCAGCAGCCTCTTCAGCTGGAGAGATTGCCACTGTATTCTGTGACCGCTCGTAGTGAGGCTGTGTGGATCAGGCTAAAATGAAGAAGGAACAGGTTTCTCACTGTTCATTTCCTCACCTGACTAGTGTGTAGTCTCTGTGTACTGTTGTGTGAAACCTGCACTGCAAGCATTCTCTCTCCTGTGCGTAGCTCCGCTGCCCAATTGGCTCGGTGCATGCGCACATTTTGACCAAGAGTGTCTTTAAGAGGAATCGGCTCTTAAACATCAGCCGGCTCCACTTCAATTAGCTGCTCCTCTATTTGCTGTTCGGCCCATTGTGTATGTAGCACCGTCAGAAGCCCTGTAGTCCGGAAATTGCCGTCATTTATATTCAATTCAGGATGAATTTTTGTTTGCGCAGCTAGATATTTTTGTGCGCGTGCTCGCTGCTTAGAGGAAACATTGGTGGCAGACGTGCACTAATCTGTAGTGCGGCAGTATTGTGGTGAGGTGGTGACACTAGGGGGACAGCCGAGGCAGGTGGAGCAGCGACATCACAGGTCGGTTGAGAACAGGAACTGATTCGATGCGTGGAGCAGTGGCGGTTGGTCAGTAGGGTGCTTCCGCACTACTATGGAAGACATTCGAAAATGACAATAGTATTCTGAACTATCTGCTGGTGCTTTTAGAGACCCAATAAAAAAATCAAATATCATAAGTTGCTCCGTGTCTCGCATCAGTGACACAAAAATCTTGTCAAAGCTCTGTATGTAGACGCAATAGTGAAGTGAACAGGATAAAGTTGGGGCGCGCTGGACCCCTGCCCCAACAGAGAGGGATCGACGCATCACTGTCTGATCAACAGGCCGAGTCGCCACAACCAAAAACAATTGTTGATCAGATGGACTTTGTTGGATCGCTGTGAGCCAACAGACCTTAGTTATGGACATCAAGACACCAACTCCAGGTGCTGTTAAATAGTGTGTGAACACTAAACGTATTCATTCTCAATGGATGTTTTTCTAAAATGCAAAGGACTTTAGTGTCCGACTGCCATTTGAATGTGAGCGTTCGCCCTGGTGTTGTATTCTGTATTATAGCTGGAGATGTTCCAGTTCCGAACACTCATTGTAACATCAGTTCAGATATGAAACTGATATATGTGTTGAGATGTCCCCCCCCCCCCCCCTTCGACCTTGACTCGAGCTGCGCAGAAGCGCCAGAAGCCCTTCAAGGCCTCCTCTTTGACCCATCCACCACTGTGACTGTGTCTCAGCAGCATGACGGAATACGACACGGAGAACATGAACTCAGAGGACATCTACAGCTCACTGCGCGGCGTCACCGAGGCCATCCAGAGCTTCAGCTACCGCAGCCAGGAGGACCTGAACGAGTCAGGCAGGCAGGACGGCAAGCGGGACGACGGAGTGAGTATCATCTCCTCTGGTGTCCTCCTGTGATGGAGTGATGAAGGTCCTCATGGGCAGCTTCTGTGAGGTGAACAGTGAAAGGCTTAGTCCATCTCTGCTTCTTCCAGGCTGGCAGGGACGGCCTGCCCTCCGCTCCCGGCTCTGACGCCCGCTTGGCTCTGGATGTAGTGGAAGGTGGTCGCACGGTGCTGGACAACAAGACCTCGCTGTTGAACATGCCCTCGCCGCGCTCCTTCTCCGGGCCGCGGGGGCGAGAGTTCGCTCCGTACGGGTTTGGGGAAACCATCTGCAGCTATGACAAGAGCGCCCTGAAGGAGGCGGTGTTCGACGATGACGTGGAGCAGTTCCGTGACTGTGAGTGGCCCTTGCGAGCTCCGCCCACGATACGGATGTACCTGAGCCCCACGGGTGATGACATCATGATTATCATCTCCAAGTTAAGGAGCACTGACATGGCAGTTAGTTGCTGGTCGCCTCAGTTGTGTGGACAAGCGGCTTCATTCATTCGTCCCGTCATGTGACATCAGTAGTCCAGCTTCAGTTGTCATCAGATGTTCTGCACCCGCCTCCTTCTCATCTGCCGCTCTCCATCTCCTCCCCTGTTTCTCCTCTTCATCTTGGCCTCCTCTCCCCCCTCCTCCTTACTCCACACCTTCTCTCCAGGCCGTCGTCAGGACAGTGGGGAGAACAAGATTGGGCCCCCTAAAGCTTTTGCTGGTAATGTCTTCCCCACAAGCCTGGCTACATCTCCATCAGCCAGTAATTCATTCACTCCATCACAGTTTCACAAGATTCACCTCCAATGACCTTTGACCTTCTGTGGCCCTTGCGTTCATTGACCTCTGACCCCAGTTGATGGCAAATGTCCCATGACCCTGCATTGACCCGTGTCTCTGGTTCTGGTCAGTTGGTCCCGACCACTCGGACCTGGTGGCCGAACTCCTGAAAGAGCTGTCCAATCACAACGAGCGGTGTGAGGAGCGCAAGGTGGCACTGGTGGAGCTGCTGAAGGTGACTCGCGAGGACAATGTGGCGGTGTGGGACGAGCACTTCAAGACTGTCCTGCTGCTGCTACTGGAGACTCTGGGAGACAAAGACGTGAGTGAGGCTTGGCGTGGTGACACCCCTCCACCCCCCCGCCTTCTTCTGCTCACGAGTGTCTGGCTCCCGCAGCACACCATCCGCTCTCTGGCGCTGCGGGTTCTGAAGGAGATCCTGAGGAACCAGCCGGCCCGCTTCAAGAACTACGCTGAGCTAACCATCATGAAGACGCTGGAGGCCCATAAGGACTCCCACAAAGAGGTACAGCCCGACTGGCCCGGGCCCCAGATCAGAGACTGACCCGCTTTGCGTGCGCAGGTGGTCCGGGCAGCGGAGGAGGCGGCGGCCACGCTGGCCGCATCTATCCACCCAGAGCAATGCATCAAAGTCCTGTGCCCCATTGTTCAGACCGCGGACTACCCCATCAACCTGGCCGCCATCAAGATGCAGACCAAAGTCATCGAACGCATCAGCAAAGAGTCCATCCTGCAGCTGCTGCCTGACATCATCCCGGGTCTGCTGCAGGTGCGCGAGCCTCTCCCTCTACTCATGTTAGAAGTAGTGTTGTCGCCGACCTGCCGCTTCCATTAGGACCAGCCGAGGCCGACAGAGAAAGCTGCCATAATTGGTGAGCGTAGTTCACAAAAGAAGGGAGTCGGTGCAGGTTTTTGCTGCAACTGATCAGGAGGAAAGCCAGACACCAGTGTAGGAATATACACCTTTAATGTGTCTTCCGCGTGTTCGTTCACTCGTGAGAATGACTACCAAAAACCTGCAACTTTAGATCCAAAAGAATTTATTCCCTGACAGAGGAGACCATCTCTGGCCCTGACCCTTTTATGACACATTTCACTTCATCTTGGGGTGTAGTCTCCACTGTTTGGTCCTGGGCTCTTTGGGTCCTAGTTGCCATGGCGCCACATTCCTGATCTGGTTTCGACACCCCTTGGTTTGGAGTGACGTTGATGAATCCTCTTGTTGTTGCCCATTTCCTGGCCTTTTTTGGGTGGAAAGCTGTAAACAGATGATCCGGTCCTGTCCTCTGACTGGCTCGTCCCATCTATGCCTGGCTCCATCATTCCTCCTCCTGACCCATCGCTGTGCCAGAGGTTCCTTATCTTCCACATTCCTTCACTTGGGGGAAGGCAGATGTTTGTCCCCACAAACTCAGGCTCAACTCAAGCTGTTTGGACCAGTTCTGGGTTAGATGTCTCCTGGGTTCCTCCATGGTCCTGGACCAGGTGGTTCCTGCCTTTCATGACTCACTCTTCCATCCAGGCATCTGTCCCCACTATCCTGATCACACACACCTCTCATACTGGATCAAACTGAGGTGACCTCACCCCTGATCACTGCGTCTGTTCAATTCAGTCTTTCATTAGACAAAGCATTTATACAATAGCAGATACTTGATGAATATGATCATAAGTAAAATATCATAATTCCCACACCAGTCAGGCGTTTGAAGACCGCCGCTCCTCATCTCATCGGCAGCTGATTGGTTCAGCAGTGTGTGCCTGCACCACTGCGGCTCCTGATATACACCGTCTTGCTATGTCTCTGTCTCAACCTCCAAATGTCTTGGTCTCGACCTCCAAATGTCTAGGTCTTGAGCTCCAAGTGTCTTAATCTACAGTAGTCTCGGTCTCTATATGTTCCAGTCTGCATTCTGACTCGGCTGGTGTGGTGGCGACCACAACACTAGTTAGAAGTGCTTGTTTGTGTCTGCAGGGCTACGACAACACGGAGAGCAGTGTTCGCAAGGCCAGCGTCTTCTGTCTGGTGGCCATCTACTCGGTCATCGGCGAGGAGCTCAAACCTCACTTGGCCCAGCTGACCGGGAGCAAGGTTCTGACCTTTCATGAGCTGTTGCATTGCGATGTCCCAGGAGTCAGTGAGTGTTGTGTGCTTGCAGATGAAGCTCCTGAACTTGTACATCAAGCGTGCTCAGACCACCAACAGCAACAGCAGCAGCTCCTCCGACGTGTCCTCACACAGCTAAACAGCAGTTCATCTGGCGCCATCAGTGGAGGACTTTGTCCAATCGGAGAGGAGAAGACATCTGATGCCAGCGCAGACCAACACTGCGGCTCATCTGACGCAATTCTATCCAAATTTGTTTTCTGACCTCCTGGAGGGGGTCAGCCGGTGCGGCCACATCGTCCTAGATCCCGAGCATGCTCAGCACAACGTCCTCTCCCGGAGACAGAAGTCCCACCGCTTCCTGTCCTGCAGGACACATGCCACTTCTTGTTGCCGGCGCCATGCGGAGGTCATGCGACCTTGTTAGTGGAGAGATGATGGCCTCATGAAGTGGAAAGCTTTGGTTGTTCACTCGACAACGCGGCAGAATCTATCGCCTCCTGCTGCCGGTGGTGCTCCAGCATGGAGCTGTTGAAGTCTCAGGGGGCGAATTATTTACATCCTTGTGTCTTAAAAATGTAACTGATGCACTGCTGACTGCGGCTGCTGACTCTGCTTTGCTCACACTAGCATCAGGCCTTATTCACATTCAGAGCGTCGCGATGTACAGCACTGTCCAACACCAACCTCGGCTCCCCCGGCTAAGTTGCTACAAACGCTCGTATGTTTGTTTACTTTGCGTGTTGAGTGAAGAAGCTGTCCGTTTGCACATCGGCATGTGGCTCCAAGCTGCGCTCGCCGCTGCGTCCGTTCACGTGAGCGGTGGCGAGGGCAGCTCACAGCACAACAATGAAAAGCAGTTTGTTCTCTTAGAGCTGTCCAGCAGATAACAGCTAGGATGAGCCTCTCTGCCAGACCTCTTCACCACCACTTACATTTTAAAGTCACAATTTCTTCTTTGTCTTTTAACTTTGCTGAGAGAAATGCAATGGCAAGCGTGTCATTTATCCGCTCCAAGGTTTCGACGTCAAGAGTAGGGAGCCGTTTCAGCAGATCGCCACCAGTCCCTTGGAGCGGCTGATGATTTCATGAATGTACAAATGTGTTGTTCAGCGCTTGATCTTTTAGAGGAGTTTCGGTACGGAAGGTTGCCCCCGAGTTTCCTGCCGGAAGCTTCCGGTGGTGAACAAAGCTGCATGTGTGCTCAGTCAGACTTGTATTTATACTTTTGTCCCCTCTGGAAGTGTACAGACCTTTCGTTATTAACTTCACCCGTGATCGCATCCATGTAAACAAACGGTTTGCTCTGGAAATAAATCCAAATGACTCTCGGTGACAACCGCACTCAAGCTTCGCCGGTTTGTTGTTAGCATTTTAGCTTCTGCCAGCGCGAAGCTAGCACAGGCGCTACACAGCGTCACGAGCAAATGAACTGCTCAACATTTTATTTCCCTTTTCAATAGCAGCTAATTCAGCTTCACAGATCGCAGACGAGCAGTCAGAGGTGAAAGGCAGGAGACAGGTGGGTCGGCTCACTTCTGAGAGACGTCGTCAAACTTCGGCTCTGAAACACAACACACCAAGTGTCAAAGTGAGAGGACGGAACAGTGTGACGCGAGCTTCTTTGTGCTTGGCCACACAGTTGGCGTGAGAACTGAACGACGGGACAGAACGAGTCTTCACACCCACTGGCTGTAATGTTCCACCTGGCCACTGGGTGTCGCCAAGCGCCAGGCTCACTTCCTGGTTATCAGCTCCTTCAGTGTCCTAGCGCGTCGCGACAATGGGCGGAGGTTTAGCTCAGAGGTTACTTCACAACATTGTTCCGTTGTCAAACCGCAACGGTCCGCGGGCCAGCGGTTCGAACCCCGGGCGCTGCCCTCTGCCTTTTCCTTCGGTCTGACCTGGGAGCTCAGGAGACGACTCCCTCTCCTACTGGATCTGATCCCGGCACTTGACCAGGTCTGTGAGCTGCTCACACCCAGGTCTGCACTCCACACCAGGCCCCCCAGCACCCTCGACTGTAAAAGTCTCCTGGTGCAGGTTTGTGTTCCAAAGACTGCGGACCTCCACGTGATGGCAGTGGCCAGAGGTTTAGCATAAGTCCCGTGCAAAACTTGATCAGAAGTTAAATCTTATTCCATTTGTTGTCATGAGTTGGAGACGACCTCAACACGGCACAACAGGCCAAACTGAGCACTCGGACCTGGCCATCAGCAACACGTTTGGGCTGGAAGGATTTTCTGGCTCTGATGACGTACGGCTTTCAGGAGAATGAAGAATCAGGGCTCTTCATTTTATAAATGCACATTTATCTGGTCAAACGGCAGTGTGTCCGTGGGCACGAGGGAAACCTGCCCTCTCTGTGAAGACTGACCGTGACTCTGCCGTACGTTCCTGTGCTACACGAGGCGTCTGGTCCAGACTCACCTGGAAAGTTGAACTCAGGGAACGACTCCAGGTCCCCACCACCGAAGAGCCTCTGCAGCTTAGCAGTCTCCTCGGCCAAGGCCTTCTGATAGTCTGGACCCACGTCCACCGGGCCAGTGGCGTCCCTGCCGGCACACAACAGCACGCCAGTCTTGAAGAAGACCGACACCGAGAACAGAGCGGCTGCTGCAACCCAACAAAGACGGAGGGCAGTGTGTTCTCTGACTCAAAAGTGGGTCTGCAGCCTGAAGGTCACATGACCAAACAAAACAAGTGCATGACGCAGTTCTGACTGGCTGCAGGAGCTAACCATGGACTAACATCAGACTCACAGGCTCTGGTGACTGTAGCCTCGAATCGCCTCCAGGAAGAGCTTCTGGATCGGGTCCAGCGAAGCTGCTGGTGAGAGGGAGGAGACGGTCAACGTCACTTGGGACCACAAAGGATCACCACCAGGTGGGGTCAGAGGTCGCACATACACGCACACTGGTTAGTGGTGCATCAATCAGTGGAGCCGTGAGCTCAGACGTGTCCTCACATGCGGGTGGAAGAGAAGGTGTTAGAGGAGCAGCAGGAGGGAGGGGACCAACACCAGTGAGAGGAAGAGTGAGCTGGAGAAGACAGGAGGTCCACCAGGGGAAGGACTGAGAGAGGGTGCAAGTTTGTACCCGGAGTGGTCTCCTCTCTGGCTGCTTCACCAGACGCATCTTCCGCTAGCTTCTCTGAGGACTCCACCACCTGTGAGAGGACTTCTGAGACGGCCTCCACCACCGGCATCACGTCAGCAGCTCCTGCCGCTTCTGCTATGGCCTCCACCACTGGCACCGCATCAGAAACACCACCTGCCGCAGCTTCCATCACTTCAGCGACCACATCCACCACTTGGGACACGTCTGCTGCCTCCTTTATCTTCTCAGAGTCAGGCGCCGCCTTCAAGACTGCTGCTGCCACGTCTTCCACAGGAACAGCCTCTGTGACCGCTTCCACTGTCACCGCCTCCACAAGTGGCACCGCCTCTGCTGCAGCCTCCGCCAGTGGCACCTCCGCCATTGGCACCGCCTCAACAAGTGGCACAGCCTCTGCTGCAGCCTCCACCAGTGGCACCTCCGCCATTGGCGCCGCCTCAACAAGTGGCACTGCCTCTGCTGCCACCTCCACCAGTGGCACCTCCTCTGCTGCCACCTCCACCAGTGGCACCTCCGCCATTGGCGCCACCTCAAGTGGCACTGCCTCTGCTGCCACCTCCACCAGTGGCACCTCCTCTGCTGCCACCTCCACCAGTGGCACCTCCTCTGCTGCCACCTCCACCAGTGGCACCGCCTCCACAAGTGGCACCGCCTCTGCTGCAGCCTCCACAAGTGGCACCGCCTCTGCTGCCACCTCTGCATGTGGCACCGCCTCTGCTGCAGCCTCCACAAGTGGCACCGCCTCTGCTGCCACCTCTGCATGTGGCACCGCCTCTGCTGCAGCCTCCGCCAGTGGCACCGCCTCTGCTGACACCTCTGCATGTGGCACCGCCTCTGCTGCAGCCTCCGCCAGTGGCACCGCCTCTGCTGACACCTCTGCATGTGGCACCGCCTCCACTATTGGCTGGACCTCAGGAACTGGTGCTACATCTGGCACCGCCTTCGCCAACATTGATGCAGCATGACCGGTGGGTGTGGCCTCAGCAGCTGGGGTCACGGCAGACTCTGGTACTGCAGCAGCAGATACTTTGTTGGAAGGCCTGACAGGTTGGTGCTGGACAAGCTTCTCTATATCGAAGTAGGTTTTAGCACTTTTGTCTGAGAGAAGAGAACAAGAAGCACCAAGGTTAACATCAGCATGATGGAGATGAAGGACCACAGCTGTGACGGAGAACAAGGGAGCGCCACGAGAGAGATGTTGGAGCTGCCAGTCAACACTGAGGATGGAGGAGGCCAGAGATCATGCTTGTCAATGACGGTCCTCACTCACTTAGGGAGACAAACGTGCGTGTGTGAGCGTGACAGCAGGTAGGTGGCGAGTGTCACACTCACCTGAGTTCTTCTTCTTCGAGCCGCTGGTTTTGGAGCTGAGGGCGGCAGCAGGAGACGCTGTGCGTAGACTCCTGCCACACTCCAGCTGCAGACACTGCAGAGACCAGAGCAAAGTTAGTGCAGCTGTAGGCTGGGCTCATCGAGCTGCCCAGACTTGAGCCACCTGAAAGCTGTCTGCACGCAAAGCGACTGTTGTACACATGAGTGTTTGAAATGGAGGCGGCGAGTGAGTCGATCCAACAGTTCGACCTTCAGGAGCCACAGACTGGCACTTTTACAAGCATCCCTGAATAGATGTGAAGTGAAAAGAAAAGAAGCGGTCTCTTGTTTCACAGCGGCTCCTCGACATGTTGAGGGCATCTCATGGGCAGGGACAGTCTCCAGGCCGAGGCCCAGCAGGCGCGTGTGGGTAGGACACAGGTGAACACTGGACCTGATGGCGTCTGCCGTCGAGCTCTCACAGAGCAACTTCGAGGAGCACTCGAGAGCTCAACAATGAGGAGATGCATGACGGACGGAACCAACGGTGCCACCGCGCCTGAGCTTTTCATTCAGTCCGGTGGTGGACGGACACGACACGCGATGAATGAGAGAGAGTCATACCTTGGCAAGTGACAGTCGTCCAACTCTCAGCAGTGATGCCGCCATGTTGGAGCCAAGTTACCCACACAGCACTCGCCGCAAAAGACTGCTGACCTGGTTCCGATGAAGAGGCGCACTCAAGCGATGGAGCGGGTCGCAATTTATGTAACCCTCGGACACGCCCCCACCGGCCCATTTTCAAGCGCCGATTAGGCTCTGTGTGATGACGTCACTCGCTCCCCTCGCGTGCAGAATGTGTGACATGAACATCGCGTCCCAGGAGAAGAAGGGGCGTGGTTAGGATGGCGTGACATCATTTGCACGCGACGCCCAGACATCCTCTCTCATGGTGGTGGTTGCGTGCGGATCCAAACAAACATGGCGTCAATGTGTTTCTGCGGCGACTGGCTTGTACTCGCCTGCGACTCCAAATGGATCGCAGCTGACGTCACACATGACAGGCGAGTGACTCCGGATCCTTCTCGTGTTCGTTTTTTGGCGTGCACAACGCGATGGAGGATTTTCAGCGACGTTTTGTCGATTAGCTTAGCCACCTAGCCCTGTCACGTCACGTGAGCGTTGACGTCCTCTGTGGACCAACCGTCGCATCGACCTGCTGCGGCTCTGACTCCAAGCCCTGTTGCTGTAGTATGTGTTTCAGGCGCTCTGTGTCCTAACGTTCTTCCCAAATGATCGACGTGTCGCTAGGAAGAAAAAACCAGTGACGTTTTAGTGACACTAGCGCCACCCCGAGGCCACGTTATTGGCTGTTGAGGCAGAGCGAGGTGGGCAAGGTCTCCGATCCAGCAGTCAGACGGAAGTGAGGGGTTCCGTGTTCAGGATGGGCGCCTGCAGGAGTCCAACTCAACTCTGTTCTCTGGTGCAGAGATGTGTTCGTGTTCGACTGCAGCGAGGTGGAGCGGCGTCGGCAGCAGCAGCGAGAGGGCAGGTGGGTCTCGTCAGTGCTCTGACCCCATGCTCTGACTCTGACTGACACTTCTTCCCTCAGCGACGGCGCAGAGGAAACAGGAAGTGACAAAATACTGGCCATTGCTGCTTCGCCCTCGGGGAAACTCCTGGCCGTCACGGATGACAACAAAAGGCTGCTGGTGTTCCGGTTCGATTCCTCGTGGAGACGAATCAGCTGCAGGTAGGAGGCGCTGCCAGGCAGTGGTTGGTGTGGTCAGCTCCGTGACGTGTGTGCGTGACAGGTGGGTGGCGCGTCGCTGCACCTCCATGGTCTTCACTCAGACTGAAGAGGAGCTGCTGGTGGCGGACAAGTCTGGAGACGTGTACTTGTTCTCTGTGAAGGAAGGGGAGAAGATGGGGGAGCTGAAGATGGGCCACTTGTCAATGCTGCTGTCTGTGGTGAGCCAGCACTCTTCTCCCCCCCCCCCAAACGAGAGGCGGGACATGCACCTTGTTTCTCATGTCAGCAGTGTTGAGTGGGAGGGAGGGAGGGAGTCCGAAGCATTTGAAGATCCAACCAAATGGGTTTTCCTTTTTCGTTCCGTATTTCTTCTTCATCATGAAGAAGAGAAGAAAAGTTTGGATTCTTGGATTATTCGTTTTGTTTTTCCATCCTATTTGACCTTCCTCATTGCATTTCTGCGACAGTGCTAACATTAAAGCTGGAATGTCTTTTCCTCTTAATTCTGATGCAGTGGGGGACCAAGCAGTCACGAAGGAGAGGCTGAACATGCAGTTTGGAAGATTGATTTTTCATTTGACTTATGTGTCACGTTATACCGCTTCGGCTGAAAAGTTCCATGCATTGCTCCTGTGCCCCGAGCCTCACTTCACCAGCAGATGGTTTTCTCCTGCCAGACTTTGTCTCATGACGACGAGTACATCATCACAGCAGACCGCGATGAGAAGATCCGAGTCAGTCGTCTGCGCTCGCCACACAACATCCAGTCTTTCTGCCTGGGACACAGAGAGTGAGTGTTGACGGTTTGGCTGGCCTTTTGAGAGCAAGTCCTTCCAGCACACCTGAAGACAGCAAGGCCACTGGTGAGGAGGCCTGCCGATCTAATCGAGCGCTTGTGTCTGCTCTCTCAGGTTCGTCACTACTCTTCTGGTCCCACCAGGACATCCGGACTGGCTGCTGTCCGGCTCAGGGGTGCGTGACGCGAGCATGCAGCCACCCACGCACACACAAACATGCATGCTTGCTTTGCTATCCTTGTGAGGACGCTAACCCTAACCCTTCCCCCAGCCTGAACACACACCCAGTTAGAATCACCCCGTTATTGTGAAGTTCTCAGCCTCAAGTTGAAGCTTGGATTTGTGGGGTCCAGCTAAATGTTATGAATCGGTCACCACGAGTGAGTATAAAGCAGGTGTACACACAGGCGGATGCAGGGTGGAAGCTTGATGGGGCGCTGGAGGTCAGGGTCATGTTCTGTGGAAGGAAGAGTCGGGGCCTCACCGCGGCTGGATGAAGCTGCTAGACGAACGCAGTGGTCAGTGAACCACGTTATGGAGTGATGTGACCTCAAGTCTTCCTGCCCACCTGTCACTCTTGAACTGTTGATGGCAATACAGCGATGGTGTTGGATGATCGGAGAGGTCCAGAATCATGGGAGCGATGGTTGAACTCCAAAAGCTTTGGGCAGCTGGAGCCTGACTCAAGTCTGGTGTCTCCGTGTTCCAGGATGGCACTGTGAGGTTGTGGGAATACGAAACGGGTCGTCAGCTGCAGAGTTTGGACCTGAGTGCGCCGGCAGCAGAGCAGCAGGAGAAGGTGAGGCGCTTGACTGTTTGTCCTCTCCTCCTGAGCTCTGAGCACTTCAGCAGTTCGACTGCCTTTTCTTGCCAGCAGACCGTGTGTCGCCTCGCCATCGCCCCCGGCGGTGGACATGTGGCAGTGCAGTGTGAGCGGTGAGACGCGGCCCAGCACAGATGCTCTGCGGCGGTCTTTCTGACATCAGTGCGTGTTTTCAGGTCCAACATTGTGCAGTGCTTGTCTCTGGTCGATGATCTCCAGGTGCAGAGTTCGCTCCCTCTGCCCGACTGTCCACTGGACCTGACCTTTGACACTGACGGTCGACTCTGGGTGATGATGGACGACAGAGAAGCTCTGCTGAGGGTCTTCAAACAGCAGGAGGGGCGCTGGATGGTAAATGCACACACACACGCAGGCACAAGTGTCCTCATAAGATCAGTGTCCTGTCTTGGCTCGCACGCTTCTTCTCTGTTATGCAACCTGCTTGTTCCAACACTAGCTGCTAAAACACAGACGAACACCATCTCAAACACGGATCTGTGCAGGAAATGTCAGCGCCTTCCAGCATGGGATACATGAGCCCTTTCAATGTCAAAAACATGCATACAGTTTCTCCTCAAACTCCCAGTAAAGAGAAGCACAGGCTGCTGCTCGCTGCTGTAGGCAGCTGAGGCCAGAGGACCCTCGTGAATGTGCCACTTTTGTGTCTCCAGCATGAAGATGGGAGTCCAGGACTGAGGAGGGCCATGGAGGCATTCAGAGTCCACTGGGAACTTCTGGACGGTGAGTTTGTCTGAGACCTCAGGCGGTCTGACCAGCAGGTGGCAGCATGTTTGCAGACTTGACATTGATGGCACCGTACTGTAATATGTCCTCTGCTTTGTTCTTCCTTGTCGACGCTTGGCTCTTCCCTCTGGTTTGCTCATGTCTTGAATTGATGTCATGGGAAGTCTTTTTTGTCTTGCCTTTGCCCTTCAAACACTTGCTACTACAATTCCAGGTCGTACACGTTAAACAGGTTCAGGTTCTTCTGTCTCTGTTTTCAAGTTGCACTTTGAATATAGTTATTTAACACCACAGTTTTGACAGTTGCAAAAACATGGCAAGATCCTGCGAAGAGCACGTCTGACGCTGACCAACGATGCACAGCCATTGCCTGCAGACGCAGTGCGACACGAGCTTCATGACATGTGCAGAGGTGTGTCGTCACAGTCGCCACACCTCTGCACACCACGTCCAGATGGCTTTGGTTGGATCAGACCTATGAGGTAGTTGGTGCTTTGGCCATAACCCGCGTCTCTCATGAAGACGGATGCACGGTCCCTGAGAGTTCTGACATGGTGGCCCGGCCTCCATGCTCAGAGCAGGGTCACTTCCCACTGCTGCTCTGGGAAGACTGGACCAAGCAAGTGGCAGTTAGAAATTCACTTTATTCTTCTTGTTGGATGATGGTTGAAACAAACGCCTTCTGTTGTTGACCCAGACATCTCCCCTTCTAGCGCCCAGCAGGATGTGCAGCCGCTTCCAGCATCTGCGCAAGGTGGACTTTGACAACGTGAGCTCGTACCTGCAGAAGAAGGAGGAGCGGCTGCAGCAGAAGAGGAGGCGGACGGAGAAGGAGCAGGACGACACAGTGTGCAGCTGAACGCTGCTTGGCGCCCTCGGCCCACTTCCTGCCTGCGTACTGTTGGACGCAGAACCTGAGGTGGGCGCAGCCAGGGCAGAGAATCTGCTCGGACTGTGAAGCTCCTGCACAGCTTCAGTTGGTGGACTGGAACATTTAAAGATGATTAAATTCAAACATGAACCGACCCTTACAAACGTTTCGTTTGAGGTCAGTTAAGAGAGGATCTGACTTCTGACTAGTCATCAACACACACGTGTTGGTAAACGGACAAAAAATGAGTCCAGGAAAAGTGACTCACGTCAGCCAAAGCCACAGCCTCCGGCAATTCGGCAGCACATGAGCAAGAGAATTCCAGGAGGAAACGACCAACAACTGCCGGCAGCCATTAGTTCAGCAGTTGAACATGGACCCAGAAGTAGGTGACAGAAAAATACTGATGCTTGAGCGGGAAGAGCCACACAAACGCTGCTTGAATCACTTCATCTCGGTGCAGACGTGTTAAAAATGACTTGAAGTCGATGGTTATTCATTTGGTGAGGAAGCCTCCACCTGCGGGCCTCCCAACTCAGATGCACATATATATATACATCGGTTTGTAAAGGAGTTCAGACAGAGATTTGCATTGGTTCA
This sequence comes from Synchiropus splendidus, assembly GCF_027744825.2. Classification (NCBI taxonomy): domain Eukaryota; kingdom Metazoa; phylum Chordata; class Actinopteri; order Syngnathiformes; family Callionymidae; genus Synchiropus; species Synchiropus splendidus. The sequence continues at coordinate 39,518 of NC_071343.1, read as the reverse complement.
TTACACACCGCCGTCTCCGTAGTTTCATTCTGCTCTTTGTTATGAGCTGTGTCCATGTGAAACAATGGTGACGGAGTTTGTGGGCACCAGACCCGCAAGTAATGAGAAGGTTCTGCTTTCATAGGTAAATTTATTTGTGCGTCGAAAAAGAAAAACTGAACAAAACAAAACTACCAATCTGTACAAACTGTAAAAAAAACAACCAATAAAAACACCCTACTCTGGTCACATGATTCCACATTCCTGAAGAGTCTTTGGATTGTCGAGCTCGCAGTCACTGGCACGGAGACCTGAGGGTGGTGGGGCAGAAACACAGGCGAGTGCGGCGGCGGCGTCATCTGATGTCGGGGGAACACGCACCTGTCACTTCTTCTTCCCGCCCATGGTCAAGTTCTCGCTCTTCTTCTTCTGCACCTGCGCGGCCGTGCTCATGTTAGCTGGCGTCTGCCTGCAGTGTGGCCTGCTGTCATACCTCGTTCATGGCGTCGTCGATCTGCTTCAGCTCTTCATAGCGGTCTCTGGACTCTCTGAGCGGCTGCACCATGGCCTCCTCGATCTGGGGGAAGAGCTGTGGCACACGCGCGGCGGTCAGACGCTCCACTCCTTGCTGGGGTCCTCAGTGGACTCACCTTCATGACAGTCTCAAACATGGGGATCAGCACAAACTTGATGAATCCGATCTGAGCCGTGGGCTTGGTGACTTTCTCTCTGTCCATGAAGGGGGCGACAGGAAGCCCCTCGGACTTCTCGCGGTCGCTCTAGAGACGCACGGCGTTAGGACAGCTCACCTCTCTGGCCTCCCGGCGGGACTCCTCACCTGCATAAAGTACTCCTCCAGCAGACAGTCCACCCAGGGCTCGGCCACCTCCATGGGCCGGACCTCGTTGGAGATGTCGCAGCATTTAATCAGAACCATCTTCAGCTGGATGAGCACAGTGAGAGGTCAACCACGGGGGCGTGTCTAGTGTGACCTGCAAGGCCCGTGGGGTCTTACACAGGTGACGTGCTCCTCATCCGAGTAGTCGAAAGCATCGACTTTCTGCTTGAAGGAGTCCAGGATCTCTCCGTGTCGGGCCATGTCAGTGGCCAGGATCAGAGTGATGGTTCCCTGAACACAAACACACGGGTGTGAGGAGACGTACAGCAGGGCCGGAGACACACACACACACACACACACCTGTCGGATCTGTTTGAAGGCCTCAGGGTCGAACGTGGAGAAGATGTTGCAGTCAGGCTGCGAAAAGATTTGGAAGGCCACGGCGCAGTGGTGGTTCTCCAGTGGAGAGATGTCGTTGTAGCGCACTGCCAGCTCGGTTCTGGCATTGATCTGGTACCTGGGCAGAGAAGTCCAGACCTTGATGTGACCTTCTGTCAGAGAAGAGACACCATGACACACGCGTGCGCGTCTCACATGTTGTTGAAGCCGGGATGGTCGAGGTCATGACACACGGCTGCTGTCATGAGGATCAGGATGTCCACTTGAGTGAACTTCTCCTGAAAGGCCCAGAGTGACCTCAGCATCTGTCGCTGACTAGTGTGTGTGCGTGTGTGTGTCAGAGAGGTACCTGCAGGCTGCAGAGACAGATCATGCTGTACATCATCTGAGTGACACAGAAACAGTGGCGGAAGTTGTGGAAGGGATTGTTTCTGTAGTTGTCGTGGATACACAACTGTGAACACATGGATCAGTCAGGTGGGGTGGGGGTTTGGGTCGGGTGGGCCGGGCTCTCACCAGCCACCTCTTGAGTGTGATGGGGTTGATGTTGAAGTCCTTGACGAGGCCCAGGTCATGGTACATGTGTTCCAGGCAGCTCAGCATCTGCACCGGGACACACACACACACGCTCTCGGCTCAGCACTCACTCACTTCATGCCTCACACACACACACACACACACACACACAGGAAGTGCCACAGGCGTGATCACATGACCACCAGAGTCTCACCTCGTTGGGCTCCCACTGCCAGGCATCAAATGTGGGGAACCTAAGCGCTTCTACCGTCTCCTGAGAGAGGTGGTACTACACGCACACACAGACACACACAGAGAGGCGTCAGCAGCGCGCTCTTACCTCGTTGGCCTCCCACAGCCAGACGTCGAAGGCGGGCCGTTTCAGGGCGTCTATGGTCTGCTGTGACAGCATGTACTGCAGACAACACACCGGTCAGTCTCGCCGACTCCGCCAACTGCCGTGGCTATGCCGGTGCAAACACGCCTCCTTGTGGGGGCCTTTTGCTATTTGTGGGGGTTCAGCCTCGATTTGACAATTCAAACCTCTGAGATGATAACTGGCTGATTGTAACTGGGCCAGGTGAGCCACTTGTTTAGGTTAGGTTCACAGGGAGAGGCTGGGGAAAGGGTGATGGCCGGGAGAGGTCCCCACAAAACATCAAATGTAACATGTGCGCGTGTGTTTCTTCTCTACCTTGGGGTACGACGGGACGTCTCTCCGAGGAGTCAGTTTCTTACTTTCCTCGAGGAAGTTGCTGCAAAAGAAATCACCGTTACAGCAAAAACGACGACGACAGCGTCTCAGCGACAGCAGCTATACAGCGGGAGATGTTCTCTAAATTCAAGCCTATAGAAGTGAGCTTCAGCAGGCAGTCAGAGGCGGCGGCTCCTGTTGTGTCTGGGGTGCAGACGCCTCCCCAGTGGAAGCTCCAGCACCACTGCATTTAAGTCCAGACTGCTTTGAACGTCATCAATCAGATCCTACAGTGGATTCTAAAGCGAAGCTGAGGCCGGAGGGAGAGCCAGGTTCTGTACCAGCAGGGGGCGTGAGGCAGCGTGCAGGCATGAAGGAGTGGGGCACTTGAGAGGATCAAAGGGAAGTGAGCAGTCAAATGTGGATGATGACCGAAGACGTCCCATCAGAGAGACTTGACTGAAGCAGGTCAGAGCAGCGTCTCAGATTCCCAGGCAGGAGCGAAGGCAGTTCCCTGACTAACTAACAGTGTCGACCATCCGACAGAATTCCATTTTAGCAGTGCAGTCGCTGTCTCAGTAGACGGCCACCCACCCGCACCTCAGATCACGGTGTGCTTTATTCAACGTCCGTCAGTTGTCAGACGTCGATCATGAGATGGGCGGCCTGAGGTTGTGCTCTTCTCATGACAGAGGTCAAACGCTTCACACTGCTGAACACGACGAGGGTCCCAGACCCAGGAGGCCGGAGATGACAGCTCTCTTACTCGTGAGTACTGCGTCACAGCTGTTCTTCCGATACTCAGGTGCAGAGAGCGACAGAAATGAATTCTTTCACTTGAGCACCGCGTCTTGAACGCTCAGTAAGACGACCAGCTCCCGCTGCTGGCCGACAGGAGTACGACACTGTGGCACAAGGCAAGCATGGCAGTTCTGAGGTCACCTGTTGTTCCGTGAGGCCATCTCCTCGCGCAGCTTTTTGATGTCGTTGCGACATTTCTCAATCTCCACCACCTTCATGCCCTCCACTGCAAACACACACAATTCTCGTCAGAACGTTTCCTGCAGCGGATCAGAGAGTGGTCAATGTGTCAGACCAATACTGCAGGAAAAGAGAGTAAGCAACACATCACAGCGCCTCCTGGCGGCGTCGCACAGAGGAACGTTTTGAAGTGACACACCTGACAGTAGAATGGTGTGAAAATGTGAAGGTAGCATGACGACAGCAGAATATTCCTTCAGAAGATTCTTGCTGGAGAAAGTTCCAGGCGAGTGGTGGGTGTCATGATGTGACGACATCGGCGTATATTCATCCTGCCAGTCGTCGAACACTGACTCTCACCTGTGCCGACGTGATGCTGACACTTCAACAGCTCTTCAGCTGCCACAGGAAAGGTCACCATGGCGACCAGAGAGATGAGAGGAAGACAATGCCTGTGTGGGTGCCACGCTGTTACTGTGGCAACCAGGTATCCTGCAGCTCCGTCAAGTGAGTGCGTGCAGCGTCACTGGGAGCAGTCAAGAGTTGGTTTTGCCACAGGTCACCAAGCCTCGTCGCACAGAACCAGGCGGATTAGATATCTGGTCCTGGGTCTGCGGACGTTTGAAAGAAGGGAGCGTGTTCAAATGTCATTGCTGGCGTCGGAGGCTGGGTCCAAAACTTGAAGTGAGAGCGGTAAAGTTCCCTGAAATAGGCCGATCAACAACTGAATCATCAAGTAGCAAAGATTCAGGTTGAGAAATGTGAACATGACGGCCAAATCAGAGTCAGCAGGGTCGACCTCAGGGGGCTCAAGTCATGTTGCTATGGTGACAGAAAGAGTCACACAGACTCGTGTATGTCTATCCTCGCGGGGACCTCCTCTCCTGGCCATCACCCTTCCCCCAGCCTCTCCTCCGGAACACAGGGCTCACCTGAACCAGGACTGGAGCCAAGTTAGAATCACCCAGTTAGTCTGAAGCTGAAGCAGGTGTGTTTTCAAGAATTGGTCTCCCAAGAACAGCTGAAGCAGTGACGCACACATATGTTCGGACATTGATCCGCCATGTGGCGCAGGAGCCACGGTCTGAACTCCTGAGATGCAAAACCTGAGGCTGAAGACGTGAAGTCGGGAGCTGCTGCAGTTTTACACTCAACGCGTGTTTGCGTGAGCTGGGCTCCGAGTGGAACTTTGACCAGACGTGTTGATAACGCGGGAAACTGATTAAATGTTCTCTGCTGCAGTTCTGGTGCCCAGACGTCAGAGCTGGTTTTCCCACTGCCAGTGAAGGCAACAGAGACGGGACGTGTTAGGTTCAGACTCACACTCCACTCGCTTCTCCAACATGGCCAGTCGGTTGGTGACCTCAGTCTTCAACTCGTTTATCTTGAATGCTCTGGAAGCAAACGGACAAAAAAAAAAAAAAAAACATCAAACACATAAGGAAATAGAAAACCAAATGAATTCAGGCGACTGCGAGACTGCGATGTCTCACCTCTGCAGACACACAGTTCGTGACTTAAGAATCGGATCACCTACACACGTGAACGTCAGAGACTACTACATGACAAACTTCTCCTTTCTTTCACAACTTAAAAGCTGTCATTGTAACAAAAGACTTTTTGGCAGTTCACTTCACCCTACTGAGCACTTTGGCAAACATCGGCGCGGAAGTTAGCATGACAGTGGAGTAACAATCTGGAGGGGTTAGGGTTCGTGCTCGCGTGACTTTCCTTCATGGTGGCTGAGAGTGGAGCGGTGGTGGCAGCAACACTTCCAGCTGTAGATGAGTTACTCAAACGTGAGCAAAAGACAAAAACATGACTGGTCTGGTGAAGAGGAAGTGACCAGCTGCTATTTATGTAACAATCACTTTATCACTGTTACACAACGTCCTATCAGCTGCTTAATTCCGACACGGCGCTGATGAGCTCAGGCTCAAGCTGACTTCAGTCACAGCTGCAGGAGAGGCCTTCGTGTTGGCACGCAGATGATGACACGATGCAACAATATCAGAAGATAGTGAGATGGAGAATTGCTCAATTGGGGTCACTGAAATTGCCTTTTCAGATGAGGAGATCTGGCGGCTCAGCGGTGGCTCTTATCGCAGGCGATGACTCACACTACCATAACAATGTCGGTCTTCACACCTGCAGTGTCGCGGAAGTGCCATATAAGCCATACTCTGTGAAAGCAGAGCGACACCTGCTGGGGACTCACAGCGAAACAGATGCAGTGGGTCAAGGTTAGAGACACCCTGCGCTGGGATTGAAGAGTGAAATCCTGGAAAAAGTTTGCAAGCCTCAAACTCCCTCTGCCACCGTTGTCACCTGGTACATCCCTCCATCGCCAAATAAGTGCAGCTCACGTGGCATCAGCGGAAGCAGCACTGTACTAACACCACCACAGCAGGACAAAGACAACAAGAGGCATCCACGGCTGAGAGAAACAGGAAGTGAGAGGTTGTTTACCTGGAGAACTGCTCGGCCACCTGAGTCAGAACATTCTGAAAGAGCTCCTCCTTATCTGCAGAGTCACACAGGCAGGTCAAGACAAACAGCAGCATCCGTCCACACCCTGACTAAAGATGTTCCCTGCGCACACTGATGCGTGTGAGACCAGAGCAGGAGACGTCCTCAGACTCTCACGCTGTCACGGGTGTTTGACGGCTGTGCTGAGTTGCCATGTTGTGGACAAAGTCCAGCGCGGCAGCCAATAAACAGCCACTGGAATTATAAAAGTGTGTGTCCGTCGTACACCGTGTCAGTGACATGTTTGTGGTCAGAGGTCAACAGAGGAAAAAACCTTCCTTTCTGTGAGGAACTAAGCTGACAACACGGGCGCTTTGTAGCCGTGAGGACACAAGAGGACCAGAAAGGTTGCCCTCAGATGTTTGGCCACTCAGTTTCAGCTGCCCACCACTTTGCTCACAAGCATTTCCACCATCCACGTCATCTACAGAGTGGACACTGGCCTGGATGTTGGAGTGAAACCTGTCTTTCATCACAACCTGCATTTGTGTTTTCTTGCAGCCTTACCAGCCAGCTGTCCTCCGGTCACTGGCACAACTCTGTACGGTGACCTTCAACACACACACACACACACACAGATCAAGTGAGATAAGATAGCAGCGGTGTTGCTTGTTAAGTTGCGGCGTCGTTAAATTGCTTCAGTTCATTTGAACAACAGGTTTAACAATGTTTACTCGTGGATGCGTGTGTCCTCTGGTATCGGTAAAAGCACGAAACAGTGTCAACACAACTGAAATTTGTGACTGATTCTTAGTGAGAGCCATCTTCCTGGGTCCCCCCCGAGTCTTTTCTTAACGTGAGAACACTTCTGCAGGTAAATGACAAACTGCTTCATGAACCTAAGGGTTTTACGCTGTGTGACTCATGCCCTCCGACTGACCAAGATGAAAACGTGAGGGCCTAGTCAACAACTGTGTTGCTCACCATGTCCAGAAACATGTTTACATCCTGCACCTCAGTGACTGCAGGTTGTAAGGGAGGAAGCACTCGCGAGGGAGGGAGGGATGGATGGAGTAACTAACACCGGCACCATTGCAACACCTGCTGGTGAGCAGAAGGGGGCGCAAATACCTGCTCGAGTGAAGCCATCAACGCTCCGATAAGGTCACATGGCAGCTCCGAAAACCAGAAGATCTCACTTTCAAAATGCATGTAAACAGCTTAGTCGGACTCCATGACCTGGATGATGTGGTAAACAGTTGGACTACGACGCATGGAGCCAGTAGCTGGACTATGAGTGGACGAGGTGCTGTGCGGCTGCGCGAGCTGCAGCTACGCAGCGGAAGTAAACATGTGAAGATGGCTTAACAACATCAGAGGTCCACGCTCTTAGTCGGTGTCTGCGGTGAACACATAACACACTTGATATCAGCAATGTAGTCACTCGCGACGACGCAGTTCTACCGATGCACAGCTTTGTCTCAACCACTGTCAATCGTCGTTTTCATCGCTAGTTCTCACAAGAGATTAGAAGATATGATTTGTTGACTTAAGGAGGCCACATTACCGTCACAGAAGCGTCAGCGTGTTTGCTATGTAGGCCGGAGCTCACACGCTCTGCATGGTCAGGCTATATTTACCATCTATACGTCTCTATAATCGACATCTATTATTCTCGCAGTACAAAAAAGAGTCTCCTCTGTTTAACCCAGACATCTGTCACCATGTTGACAAAGATGATGGTGACAGTGTCGGATCAGTTCATCACTCAGCATGATGCTGTGCACTGCTTACTCTACTGACATCTGAACCGGAACGACAGAAGAGCTCACAGCGCCACCCCTCGTCACGGAGGTGACATCACTCAGTGGTTCGTCTCTCTCTCTGCTGCATGTCACCGTGAGAACCTGCCTCATGCCGGAGTCTACTTGTTGGCTAATCTCTGCAGGTACTGTAAATGTGTCCTGACTACTTCAGAACACTGCGACATAGTGACATGTACCTCTCACTGTTGTGCGGCATGGTGGGGTCGATGGAGACCATGGCTCCAGATGAATCCAGCAGAGACATGTTTGTGTTCCTGTCCCAGAGAATGCAAACATCAAAGTCACGCGGCCACTTAAAACATTCAGAGTGTGTGTGTGTGTGTGTGTGCGTGCGTTACCTCGGCAAACCTAGAGCTGAGCAGAACAACTCTTTAATATCACATGGGCTGCAGAAGCGACTGAACACCACCTGTGTGAGGGAACACATGTTGCAATGATGCTACTGCTGAGTCTCCCCTTTTTGTTAGGAAAAGATTTGGGCAACATTCAGCGACATCAGAGGAAAAGGGGCAAAATTACCAGGCTAGTTAGGTCAACCTGGTGACGGGGGGGTGAAAGGGTCGCCCCACTATCTGGACTTAGGTTGAACAATGAACTTCACTTACATAACTTCACAGTACATTTTGATCTCCTCAAACGCTGAACAGTGAATACATGCCGTTCAAACAACACAAATGTCTTCTCAGTTCCTTAGTATTTGAACAAAAAAAAAAAGGTTGAGAATCCACATTTGAGTCGGTTCACAATAGTGAGTCGTCTCAGAATTTCTGGTATGAAAGAGATACATGACGTCCAGGTGCTTGCTCTGGATGTTGCCTCTTCATGTTGAGACTCTGCAGGTCCTGTCACTCTTCACACTGACACTCTGGTTAAGGTCTTTATCAACACACTGACTGAATTAGATTCTCCCACGGAACGAAACTCACACAGAGAACTCACATGCGACAGAGAAGAAGAATATCCAGTTTACCAGAAGACGGCAAGATGACGACGGAAAAAAAAAGACTGATGATAAGAAGAAGACCTCAGTGCAGGACAGGACACGTCAGAGATTTAGAATTATGTCTGAGGTCATGACATCTCGGACAAACACCCCAACACTTGCAGCAAGAGGGTTCGATTCCCGGGTCAGACCGATGGCCTTTCTGCATGGAGTTTTCTTCGGATACTCCGGTTTCCTCCCACAGCCCAAAAAGTTCGCTAGGTTGATGGGACACTCTCGGTGTGTGTGTGTGTGTGTGGCCTGCGATGGACTGGCCATCTGTCCAGGAGGTATTCCTGCCTGTCACCCAGTGACCGCTGGGATAGGCTCCATCCCTGGTGACCTGGACACTGGTTACCTGATGGAAGTTATGCACCTTGCTTGAGGCTGGGACTGGATTTCGTTGAATATAAAAGTGACAAGAGTATGGAAGACCAAGTTTTCCATATGGACACATGGTGGACACGACAGTGACCACACGACTGGTCTGTTGTTTGACGGGATGAAACAGAGTGTTGTGGCGCTGGCAGACAACCTTTGATGGACATTTGTCCCTGCAGGGCCCAGAAGAGTGAGCCGGTATGCAGGTATAGCTACGAACCAAGTGACGGCTGAAAAGGCCATTCTGAGCTCCGGTGGAGGAACCTCTGCCTCACCGTCGCATCTATGAGATGTTTTAGGTGGATCACTTCTGATCTCATTGCTATAACTGAGACACTGCAAGGGTACAGTTGCACACTGTTCTCTCCGAGTGTCATCGGTGACAGTGTTTGTGTTGGTCTCACCTTCTGGATCCGGCCGTCCACGTCCAGGTAGATGACCCGGTACGAGGAAGACGCGGAGCCCATGACGTCACCTCCTCCTCCTCCGGTCTTCGCCGTTCAATTCCTCTCCCGCCGCTGTGCGGTCAGCGGCCGGTCAGCATCGCCGGTCCACTCATCGATCACACCGTCTCTCCAGGACTAAGTTCCGTCGGGTCTGGGTCCGGGGTCGCTGCGCTCTGCACTCCCGCTAACTCAGATGCGCTCATAAAGCAGCGCGCGCCTCCGCGTTTACTACTTATCTCCCCGGGGACGCGCTCTGCGCACGCGCGTTGACGGTAAAATAACAGGTTTGTACCAACTGGTGCGTGTGTGTTGCGTGGTCGAAACACATTGACGTTTGCACTGTGTAAACGTGTGTACATTTGTGACTCGTCTAGAACACGGGCTCATTTTTTGTTTCTCAACAATGCGTCTTTGGGAGTGACATCTTGCAAAAGAACCCTGTTTCATATAGTCCTACGCGTGGCTAAAACTCCCCCACCGCTTGAGTCCTTCTGAGGTCAGGGCCACTTATGGAGGTCTGCTGCTGTCACCGAGTGCATCCGCCTGTCAGAACCTCACCACCTGTCAAGTCCAGCTGAACCTTGAGACCCTCAGTAGAATTGTCGGAACCAGACAAGGAGCCACAGAGAGAGAGAGAGAACAAACGCCCCCTTTATTATGTTGCACTTCCTCGCTACACAAGTAACTCCATAAATAATACACGGTCTCTGTAGCGAGCCTTTCTTCCTGGTGAGTGACTGTCAGACCTCCTTCACTGGTCACGTGATAAACTGCATCAACACAAGTGCAATTCAAGTAGAAACATATCTGCACAAAACTGTCAAAATAAAAGGCCACCAGGTTGAAGGTCTTCAGTGCAGAATAAGGCTTTGAGTGGTTGGAGTCTTACCAGCAACCACAGTTGCAACAAGTCCACAGTTGAGCCCAAAACACACGACTGACATGAGTGGCCTCAGGTTGAACCAGTGCCAGACCCAAACACTGGGCCACCACGCGGAGTTGGGGGAGGGATGAACCAATGTGGGGAGCACCCGAGAGCATCACACACCACTTTGCTTCCAGAATGGAATTGTACTCCAGGGATGTGTTCCACGCCGAGATGCCCAGAAATCAGTTCCATGTCCAGCAGACCAGCGTCCGTTGACTTCAAGATGCCATCGTGTCCAGGACATGTGCCGTAGCATTCCAGCACGGCCGAGGAGATGTAACGCTGGATGCCTTCAGGTCTGAATGATGAACAGGAGATTAGTGCTCCTTCAGCCTGTGAGAGCAAGACATCAGCGGTCAGAAGTGACTGAGAGACTGACTTGTATCTTGTACGTTTGATGAGCGCATGTTGTCAGATACTTCAGGTACTCTCTCTCTCTCTGACCCTCACACGTCTCCTCCACCACCCCCAGCTCTCCTTCAAATGGCGTCTCTTGTCATCGAGTGACGTTTAAGTCTTCTGTGTTATAGATATTTATCGTTCTAAGCAGGGGCTTGAGACATGCACAGGAGACCACTGGATTCCAATTTCGAGCACACTGATCTGAGGCGCGTTACATACGCTGTAACATATGGACTGAAAGGAGCGCCATCCCATGGCAAGCCCTAACCCCAGAAAGCATTTTTCTTAAAGAAGGAGGGACACGTGCCTAACTTCACAACAATACCGGCTACACAGTAGCCTGCATTCTGCGAGAACTGTTCAGATGGTTGCTAATATGTTAACAGCAAACCTTCTGTCATCATAATGCGCCGTGCTACAGATGAGCACATACTGGACGGAGAAATCACAGCTTAAACCAACTGCAACAACGCTGGTTCACACTAGTTAACGTCCAACCGTGTCGCCAGTAAACAGCAGCATCTCCATGTGCAAGCAACTGGTGATGTTCACGCAGCAGCTTCATACACGCCTGCGCCCGGCCATCATCTGGTGTGGTGCTCCAGCATTCCAACGCCACTACACTCTTGGTACATTTCCGTTTTCAATGGATCCATGTAGATGGAAGGAAATAATTGGATAAGAAAATGTATGTTTCCTTGTGGATGTGGTCACAGTCACTTGACGGGAGTCGCAAGTCATCACCTGAGGTGTGAGAATGTGCCCAGCAGCAGGACGGTCTATACTCACTCCACGGCTGTGATGGGTCTGGACTTAACAGAGATGAGCTCCTTTGTCACCAGTCGCAGCAAAAACTGAAACACATACACACAAGTGTCCGGTTTGAAAGTGGCTCCAGTCTTACAAGAGAACAACATGGCTGACAGGACATCTCAGGTCGAGGTGCTCGAGCTCACCAGCAGCGACAGGAAGTCTGCGGCCATCAGCATGTAGAAGACGTGATCCCACCCGCCTGCGGACAAGACTCCGGCCAGCAGGGGGCCCACGGCTGCACCTGGTGGGGAAGAGATATGTGAGGACCTGCCTGCACACACACTGGCTGGACTCTCCTCACAGGAGTGTCCGACCAGAGGAAGTCAGATGGGGCTCAAAGGGCACTGACCTACAGAGCCGGTTCCATCGATGATCGCGGTGACTGTGGACAACGCTCTGGCATTACCTTTCAGGCTCTTGTGGGTTCCCTGCCGTTTAAGTTGAGGGAGAAACAGCACGAGGATTTGTGGAGTCACGCGACGGTAATCACATTTCGGGATGTGTGTGAGGATGAACTGACCAGATCTGCTGAGACAGCCGTGGTGATGAGAGCGTAGGGTCCGTTGACAAGCCCCCCACACACCAGCAACATGGCTGCCAAACAAACACATGGTCTTGTTATGATGGTGCAAGTCAACACGACAGCTGCATCACGCTCCAAATCTCACCCACGGTTGGTCCAAAGCCCAGCTCGCTGATCATGGAGAAGCCGTAGAGCTGCAGGGAGACCGTCACAACAATGTCAGCAGTTGCATGAGCACTGAAGCTGGACTCTAACTCACTGTTGGAGCGGCGAGCAGCAGCATGACAGCACAGGTCGTGGCTCTCATGCACAGTTTGTCAGAGGTCACGCCAGCCAGGATGCCACCTGCTCACACCAACCGCATGACACACGTGGCCGGACAGAAACACGCAACGAGGATGCATACCCACAATCCCTCCTACGTCGAACAGCGTGGAAAGATCTCCAGCCTGCTTGGCATCCAGATGAGCTGCAGACACAAATGGGCTCAGTTATGGAGTCGTGCGAGATGATATCATCAAATGAAATGAACAAACTTCTAAAGATGCCTAACTCTCAGGTTGACACCCTTCCGCATTAACAGGGAAGAAGCCAAGATACACACGCGAGCATTGAAGTGACTCATCTACTGACCAGCTTTGGTGATGTAGAGCGGCAGCCAGAAGAGGAATGTGTAGCTGACCAACTTGGCAAAGAGCAGGCACAGAGAAAACTCGATGACTCCCTGAAGACAAACAGCAGCGTCACCAATGGTTGAGGACAGACTGAGTCGGACATGACAGTAGCATGTTCCTGTCCGACAGCTCCTCGTGTCATCCTCCAGCATGACCACACCCAGCTCACTCGAAGAGTCCAAACCATCATCTATGTGCATTATGTTTGAACTAGAAAAAGCTCGTTGTTTGCACTTGTTTTCTGTAAAAATGCATCCAGTGGTTTCACAGATGAAAGGGCAATGTAGGCTGACTCATGATATCTGTCCGCTTTCATGTTCAACATGGAGGGAACAATGACGGTGGCCTTGGCACTGACCGGGATGCGCAGCGCGCCCATGAAACTGATGGCTGCAGGCTCCGACTCACTCTTCACCACCACCACGGGTTGAACCAGGACACAGCTAGTCTCCCGTGGCAACAGCAGCTCTGTGTCGAAGCTCTGGAGAAAGACAGAAAATCAACAACACATTCCCCTCAGGTCAATGAATTACAATCCAGAGCGCTTGAAGCAGTTGTTATGTGATGCAGCAGCATATTTTCCCTGAAGTGCAGACTTCCTTCCTGCAGCAGGTTAAGGTCAGCTCTGCTGCAGTGAAAGGTTGGCCTCAGTATCAGCTCTAGTGCAGGAGCTGGCACTGGGCTCTCCTGTTCCACAGCTTCCTGCTGACACCTGATGGAGCGTCGTGGGACGATCACGATCACCGTTCCACCCGCCATTGATTCACTCATGAGATAGAAATTACATGATTGGCAGCGATGACCATACAATTACACGACACAATCATCATCCCCACCACCTTTGTCATCATCATCACCATCGTCACCAACGTGGCGGCAGAGCACTGACCTTCCTGTTCTGAACACTATCTGGGTAGCTGCAGTAGCCCTGAGAGGATGATGACAGTCAGTCACACAACTTCCACAGGGTCAGGATTCGCTTGTCCTCAGGCCGTGTTGCGTCACTATCTCACGCCCGGGTTCCACCGAGGGCGCACTAGCACCAGGTGCTGCGGCCCAACAGACACCCCAGTGGCTGCACAGGTGAGTGGCTTGACCCTCCAATCAATACCAGGTGCTGCAGTTACGGGGGAGTCCATCGATTGATAGCCAGTTTTGTGGGAATAGTCGGTTTAATGTAGACCTTCCTGTGCATGCGCCATGTGGCTGCCTGAGCTTTGTCTCATATTTGTGATCCCTCTCCAGGCTGCTCATCCGTGTCCTGGCAGCTCCGTTGTCAAGCGCTTCGAAGCCTCCATGTAGCCTTTTACTTTGAAAAATGACCAGATCCACTTCCTGTTTCAAGATCTGGCTTCCTGGCTGAACGATTGGCAAGACGCTAGTTTGATGTGGAACTGAGTCAGTCCACAGAGAAAGTGGAGATTGATGGAGCAAACATCTTCTGCAGCACCAGGGAGCTTCTCGGAGGCGCCGGGGCTCCGCTGGTGGAAGGCCGCCTATTGACTAAAATTGTAGCGTACGCCCTTGGTGGAACTCAGGGGTCACTAACCTGGGAACTAGCATCAATGGCAATGAATGTGATCAGTTCATGGTCGTCAACACATGATTGTGACTTGCTGTTTTCACCACAAAATAGGAAACAAACACTGATTGCCTTTCTGATTCTTGTTCAGTGATTGACCAAGAAACCCCAAACACATCCGTTGTTCCTGACAAATGTGTGTTCCTGAAACCAGAATACTGAGATCACCTCCATCACATCTGTCATAAGTCGTGACTCTCTCTCTCTCTTACACATCAGCAAACTAACGCAACACAAAAACCCTGAATTAGAAAAAGATTCAATCCTGTTTTCTATTTGGAGAGTGAACAGAATGCAGTTGTGAGTGCAGAAAAGAGGACAAACCCACCGGAGCTTTGTTTTCTTTGTACTGCAGGTAAGTCTCACTGTGTCCGTTGGTGCTGCTTCGGCTCTTCAAGGTCACCTACCATCGCAAGCATGAACACAAGAGTCCTTTAGTCAGATGTCTGAACCAACAAATGATGTGAGAAGATTGTTTAAATCTATGAAGAAAGATGTATGCAGCGTGATGTGTGTGTCAGTGTGTGTGTGTGTGCGTGTGTGCATATGTTGCATGTGAAATCCCATAAACCATGAAGAAGACGTGCTCTCACCTGGTGTCCAGCAGGGGTACCGTCATCAAACACGCTTTTCAGGTCGTTTGGATCTGATGGGAAAACACACATTTGTCAACAGTCTGCAACTCTGGTGACGGACGATCATGGAGCAAAATGGAGTGAAATTAGCAACTAGTCTTCACTTGGAATCTCTGAAAGTGTTGTGATATGTGCATCTGGGCATTCACACACAACAGGGGACAGAGAGAGGAAAGCGCATGCACACACACACACACATACACACACACACGTGACGTGCATGGTGTCCGCTAGACACTCACTGAAAAAAAGTGGAGTTGTAGCAGATCTCTGTGGTCAGACTCACGTTCGATCAGGAAGAGGAAGCAGACCACCCCCATGGCTGCAATGATAAGTCCTGGGACAATGAAGGACAAACCCCAGTTTGAAGAGACCCAGTATCCAGCGATCAGGGAGCCCAGGATGTTCCCCACTGAGGTGTGAGAATTCCATAGCCCCATGATGAGCCCACGCCTGCACACAAGCAAAGACCCATGAAACAACTGGACCCAACTTCGCCTTGAAAGAAAGAAAACAGCTGAGCAGCGGGTTTGGGCCTCAGCAAGTGAATCACATGTCCACTTCCTCCTTCACCTGTTCTCACCGTCTCCTCCACAGGTGGTGACAACACGCAGTAAAAACACAGCCAGGAGGAACCTCATCACTCAAGTCCTGACCAAACTGAATCATCAAAATAAAAATCCTTGGAGTTCAAGCCTCATGTTCTAACTGGAAGACACAGGGCCACAATACAGAGAAGCAAAACTAAACTAAAACAACCTAAACAACCCGAGTATCGAGCGTTGATGGTCAGAGAGAGAACATCAGGATTCTCTTATCTGATGTGTACCTCTCTGAATACATAACACCACCAGAGGAACTTCCACTGAGCTGCAGAGTCCACACAATCCAAGGAAGATCGTCAGTGCTCACCTCCCTTTTCCAAACCAGTTCCCGATGCAGGCAACCACACTGGGCCAACCAGTGGTCTGAACCAAACCGTTTGCCACCTGTGAAACAAAAAGTCTCTTCAGAACCTTAACCTTGGTGCAATTCAAATCAGCAGCAGTTTTACACATGCATATATATATGTATGTGTACACAAGAGTTCATTTCCTTTTAGCAAAAGGAAATGAAAAGACAGTTTCTGTCGACTCTATAAATATTTGCCAGTGTTTGTTCCTCAACAAGCATGCGATAAGAGAACGTGTGTGTTTGAAAAGACTCCCATGGAAACGCCTCCCTGTCAGCTTCCATTCCCTCAGTATCAGTGTTGGGAATAACGCGTTATTATATGATAGGAACTACATTATATTTTGTAATAACGAGTGCCATAACGCGTTCCTTTGCCAAAATCACCAACGCGTTTAGCATTACTGTGATTGAAACGTTACTTGTTACTTCACATTCACAACTCTTTATAAAGTTTAAAAAACAGTGTCCATAATACGCATGAAAAGCTTCAGTGGTGGACGTGAAGCCCACATGAGTCACGTGACGCAGCGCCGGTCGTGTGAAAACAAATAATGGCTGCTATCGATAATGTTGCAGGTGTGGGATTCACATTGTGGATATTTTCTCATTATTTTTCCTTTTTAGCTGGAAAAGACCAGAGAAATATTGTTGTGGCGTGCAAGCTATGTGGAGGCTCGGAAACACTATGCACGTCTAAAACCAGGAATTCCAATCTGGCGTAACATCTTCAGAAAGTGCAGGTGTCGATCGACCAAGCTGGTGGGAAAAGTTTGGCTGGTCTGACGCCACAGGAGAAGCCACTGCTTCCAAACAGCAGCAGCTTGACTTGGGAGCGCCTGTTTCACAGCCTTCATCTCAGAAGCACTTGAACACACTAGTAGCAGCGAGTCGTGTTGTGGAAGACACGCTGCCTCTCGCAGCTGTGAAGTTGTCGCTGCAGTTCATGTTTCCAGTTGGTGTAGATGTGTTGCTGTTGAGATGATCATCAGCATCGGTTTGGCATTATGGCAGTATTTGTTCCTGCTCCTACTGAGTGTTCTGTAACAGAGTTGATTATTTTGCACTGCTCAAAGTCTAGTTTCTAATCTAAATGATCGCAATAAATGCGCCCATCAGAAGTGTCAATATTGTCATTCGTTCACTTGCACTCACCCTGCCATTGCACCTTCAGGTCACTGAGTGGAGACTTTGTCATGGGATTGCACTTGAAGTGGGTTAGTGCTTATAGATGACAGAGAGCCTTTATCACCTGACTAGCTAGTTCAGCTGGCCACACAAAGAATAGTAGCGAGTAGCGATGACCTCAGCTGTAGACAGTCGCTGTGTTTGCGGGCTAATCTGAGGTGTCCGGTGCTGCTTTTTGTGTCACCTGACCTGGACGATGATGTAGAAGCTCATGTTGTGAATGTTGAAGGTGAAGCCCAGTCCAAACAGACAGGTGAAGAGTCCACTCGTCAGCATGCCGACCGTTAGGTACAGCCGGATGGGCAGTCGTTCGCCGATGATGCCACT
The DNA here is from genome assembly GCF_027744825.2 of Synchiropus splendidus. Lineage (NCBI taxonomy): Eukaryota > Metazoa > Chordata > Actinopteri > Syngnathiformes > Callionymidae > Synchiropus > Synchiropus splendidus. Next base: position 21,984 of record NC_071343.1, on the reverse strand, counting down.
GCAGGGGAGATGAAACGATTCACAGGAGAACCTCCATTGACCCAGATGATCCTCCTCTGCTCTCACCTTAGGTACATCCCCACGGCGTAAGCACACAGGAAGGAGTAGTCCAGTGCTCCTAGCAGCTGCTTGTAGTTGCTCTTATCTGACAACAGAAGGGTCCACAGCATTGTCAGTCACTTACTGTTTACCTTTACAAAGCAGCTGTTACACCAGGCAGACAGCGTGACTGAACCAAACTGAAGTGGAACTGATGAAATGAAAATCTTTTATTGTCTTGTCACGACCACACAATGTATATCTACAGATGCAATGTCATCTTATATTCAATCTGAAGTGATATATCTTCCAACAAAGGGCAACTTAAATGTATCTATTTCTTCTCTACTTTTGGCTCTCTGGCATCACTCATTTACTCAAGTTGAAGCTTTGCTGATGTTAGGACACAGAAAGCGGCCAACTCTACCGAAACACTTTTAGTACATGAGCGTCACAACACAGCCCAAACGGGACCAGCCGAATTTGATTCAAAGAGAGGACAAAGAAAGAGTGTGTGTTTTCTGAGAAAAAACTTAACTCAATACGAACCAAAGGGCTTCCAGCTGCAGTCGTGGTGAGACAGGTGCTGACCAGCGGCTGTGAGTGTGGAGGCTTCTGCCGCAGATGCAGAGGAACAGTTCTTGTGGAGCTCACTCTGAACCCACACACACACACACACACACACACACACACACACCGGTGAAGCACAGCTGCAGGCTGAAGGACAGCCGGGGTGAGGCCTACCTTGACGATGCTGATTGGTTTCCTGGACAGGTGGAAGCTTGTGTAGAGGAGGAAGGTGAGGAGGAAGGTGAGCGCACGGTACCTGCAGACAGCAGTAGGTTCGTCACAGGTCGTGAGAAAACATGACTGGATTGATTCATCACAGTCATTTGGTGAGAGCCATCTTTAGCATGGTTTCCTCACTGAACACCACAAGGAACAGTATTTAAGCAAGTGATACACAAGTCACTTTGTGGCAAAACTGTGGTCAAGCAGAGCCAACAGGCTGATTCACAGCATCGTCTGTGGAGCCTTCAGCAGTCCAGTGGCGAGGACTGGCTCCAGGGCTTCTGCCTGCTGGCAGCAGCTGGTGTCATTCAGTAACCACACAGACAGGACCTTGGACTCTGACACACGCCAGTCACGTGACCACAGGAAACACACCGGGACAACTTGGATGTACAGAAAGTAGCTGCCTGTCAAAGGGGACGCAACACACAATCGTCATTTCACCAGCTCATCGTCCAGGTTGACTCACCACTGCTCCCTGTTGAAGGAGACGAGCAGACGTACTCCCAGAGGAACTGGAGCCATGCTGAGAGCTGTGGCTCGGGTCGGGTGCGTCCCGCTTCAGACTTCACAGCGGCAGGCCGTCTTCAGAGCTAACGCATCCCACAGGTCCAGGAGAATCATTTCTGATGTACAGTCCCTGAGAATTACAGACAACTTTGTTTTGGTCCTGTTGGTGGAGCTCAAACACTCCCAACATTTTCATTTCTCTAAAATGAACACACACGGTTTTCATTGCCACTGGGGCTGGGTTTCACTGTTGTGCTGAGAACCGTGTTATCTGTGTTCCAATCGTGAACAAATATTGAACAAACAAAAGACTCGCAGCAATCGATCTTCGACCAGCATCGCAGTCTCTGGACAGCACCTGACTAAAGTGTTGTTGGTAGCGCATCGGAAGACCACTCGGATGACCTTAGACCCCCGACCCTGCTCTGTCGCGGTAGTCCTTTTTAACGCGCCACGTTGGACTGTTGAAGCAGGAAGCTGCCGACGTCACAGCAGGTACTGTACCTGCTGTGACGTCGGCAGCTTCCTGCTTCAGTTGGTGCATTGGAGCGACGAAATAAACTGGAGTTTATCATAATTGTCTCCAAACAGGAAGAGAAACGGCGTGGACTCCGTCAATTCGGCTCTTCCACCCACAACCTAGTGAGCATCGACGGGTCTCCGCAGATGAAGTGCCGGGCTTCCTGACTCCTCCTCGGCAGCTCAGCTAAACGACGAGCGACATGTCGACAGCACGATCAGACTACGGAACACCCGAGGGAACCTCGGCGGTCCGACTCCGTTGTTGCCCTCACCGCGAAGCACACATGCCCCGTGCGTGCGGGGCTCCAAGTCCAGTCGAGCGGTCTTCCTCTCCGCAGCCGCCGATCTCCGCTCACTTCATTGAGTCTCGGCGTCCCGAATCTCGTCCCCACTATTTCTAGTCCCGGTTGTGTCCGTCTCAGGTTCCGAATCCGTCCAGCAGGCACCTCCGTCACAGCTGGGCAGGCGGGACGGGACGCACGCGCCGCTCTGTGACGTCACTCGCTGGTCATCAGGCAGGAGTTTCCTCGTATTACAAGGTTGGACACACAGGTCCGTAATTCAAGGGATATATGCCCAAACGTAGCAAGACTTCGCACGATAGAGAAAACTCAGATGGATGACTCACGCATCATGTGTGCACGAACCCTCATACACACACACCACAGGACGCCTGTGGATCTGTGGGTGACGGTGTCGTCCTGCAGTGATGGATCTGACGGAGATCTCACTCTCAACCCCCGTGAAAAGAAACATATTGTCTGAATGGGGTTGGACTCATCGTGAAAAAAACGTAAATATGGATACTGGAGCAATTACAAAGGTGGACGAGATTATGGAAGGTAAAGTTAGATTCATTACCTTATTAAAGAATAATCTACTAGTCGTCTAGTATAGAAGTATTACGATGGTAAAATGCAAAAGAAGCAGTTATACACGAATTAAATGCATTAAAAGTCAATTTTGGAAAAGCACAAATAGAAAATTCGCTCTGCTGTTACGTCATCATTGTGCGTCACTGTTGGAAAACGTGGACCCTTTCGGGGAGAGTGTTTTTCACTTGAACCATGGCTTCGTTGCAAGAACCAGAAGTTCAGCTGGCTCAGAGATTGGCCTCGAACCAGAAACCTATTCGGACCCGAGCCATGAAGAAGCTGCGAAAATATGTGCAAGTGCGATCTCAGAAAGTTGGAGGTAAGTTAGCAAGCTAATGTTAGCCTAGCTTACTGCCACCACTCACGCTCATTTGAGACTATTATAAGACAGGGTTAATACTGTTTTTCTTTGTGTGTGGAGCCTTTTTTTCTGACCCGTGCCCGAAGTTACTGAACGCAATTTGATTCTCAACTCGTCAGATGTTTTGTTTTCATTTCACCAAGGAGCGAATCTGATGTGTATCTGATCCGTAAGGATAAAATGTAGAACAAAAAATCAAGTCATGTAGAGTGCAGTCATCGTTGTAGTCCATGATCACGTGGTCTGTACCTGTCGCTAATGTATGTTTGTTTGGTCAGGGGGATTCACCCTGGACGAGCTACTGAAGCTGTGGAAAGGCCTTTTCTACTGTCTGTGGATGCAGGATAAACCCCTGCTGCAGGTCTGACTTATGTGTTTGTCAACTTGTGGTTCAGAACTCAAGTCATCCATAGAATTACCTTCTTTGATGGCTGTATCCTGGTTCTTGTTCAGATGGATCTTTCCAAGATCATTGCCTCCATGATCCACAACTTCCATGACCTCGATGCCCGTAAGTCTCCTCTTTGTTTCTTTGCTTTTCCTGTGACTTTTGTCCAGTCCTCATGGAGACAGATCCGTGTGTCGCGTACTTCAAAATTCTGTGCTGAATGGGTCTTTCATCAACACGGATGCTGTGTCTTCAGTCACTCTGTCAGATACTTTTTCAAGCAGTTTTACAGAGATCCGTAACATTGTCATGACTACTTGCATCACTTCACAGCAATAAAGGGTGCTTATGCAAATAATTGGTCAGGTTCAGGGATGCGTACGCTTAAGTTCAGCGAGCACTGGGTGTGTTTGTCACTCAGTAATATGGAGGTTTCATTTGGGACTTTTCTGTTTAAACACCACCACCACCACCATCATCATGTCTACCTCATTGTTTTGTGTTTTCTGCTTGTTGTGATGTTAGTTTTGTCATGTGTCATCCTTTGAGATGTTTTGGCTTGGAGGACAAGCTTCTGGATTGGTGATGGGCAGAATCTTTGTGTGATGTGATAACTGGACGCACCACAGACATAACGTTCAACAGAAGGCGTCTTTATTTCACCGTTTCACTGGTTATGATCTTCAAGTAATTCAGTCGTATCGTGTCTTTGTAAATGAACCAATAGTGTCCTTGAATGGTGTCAGGAACCTGATACCATTCAAGGACACTGTTGGTTTATATTCTGAATATAATACCAATCAATTGTTGGTAAAATCATTACACCTTAATATGTCGTAATCAAACTAGGATTGGTTAACTGGACAGCAGTGCATCATGGGAAGTCTTTGTAGCTGAGTTTATTGTTGACGGTGATGGTCCATGCTATGGCAGGTTTTGAGATGTCATCAAACGGTTTAACTGGTCTCATTTGTCAGGCTGAAAGCATTGAAATATGCTGTTGATTATTATGGTCTGTTCATAAGCTCATTTGGAGTCAAAGCTGCAGTGTTCCATGCCTTAGAACCTGTCTATGTTATTTGACCCAGAGCTGCTGTACCTCCGGGCGAGTCTGCAGACTTTCAAGAGGGAGTGGAACGGCATTGACCGCCTCAGGATGGACAAGTTCTTCCAGGTGAGGTCTAGTTTGGATGGGTGTCTGAGTTTCTGAGCTTTCATGCTCAATTTACACTGATTTACTGAAAGCATTGTCTCTCCCCAGCTGGTGCGCTACATGTTCCATCAAAGCTTTGAATTGCTGAGGAGGAAGACGTGGGACAGCAGGTAACATCTCGCTCTTGTTTACTCTCACTGCTGTGCAAAGTGGTGTGGCAGTGACAGTGTGTGTGTTCAGGGGAGTGGACGGATTCTTGCAGGTAGTTCACGACGAGCTCCTGCGGAGTGGCTGTGAGGCGCCCAGCGGTCTGCAAATCCATGTTCTGGACGTCTACCTGACAGAGCTGGCGGCAGTCGGTGCTCAGGAGGTGACCATATTTGAACTCTGTTCAACTTGCGATCCAGATCACTGCTGAAATACCTCGCCTTGATCTTCCTCTCTCAGCTCAATGCCGACCAGAACCTGCAGTTCATCCAACCGTTCTGTAAAATTGCGGCTGAAACAAAAAAGTAAGGCGATGGGTTGTTTGGTCAACAGGCAACATGTCTCTCTCTCTCTCCCTCTCTCTCTCTCTCCCTCCCTCCTCTCTCTCCCTCTCTCGCTCCCCCCCTCTCCCTCTTCCTCTTCCCCCTTCTCTCTCCCTCTCTCTCTCCCCCTCTCTCTCTCGCTCCCTCCCTCTCTCCCCCCTCTCTCTCTCTCCCCCTCTGTCTCTCGCTCCCTCCCTCTCTCCCCCCCTCTCTCTCCCTCTCTCTCTCCTCACCCTCCCCCCCTCCCTCACCCCCCTCCCTCTCTCCCCCCCCCCTCTATCTCCCTCTCTTTCTCTCTTGCTCTGTCGCTCTCGCTCTCTCTCTCTCTCTCTCTCTTTTAATATTGGCTAAGATTATTTTAGTTTTACACACACATGGATCGGCCAACATACACATTGCACTTTAGTTTCGGCTGGTTGGAACTGAGTGAGAAATGAACTTCATCATCCATGGCATATTTTGTGAACTTTTTCCCATAGCCATGGTCCGGCTCTTACATTTATTATTCTGATGGTATTAGACCAGTGTAAACTCTTAACCAATATCACTTGTAACTAAATAGTTCCACGGTAACCCTCTCAGCTTACCAGAGGTTCATCTCTACACCACCCGTGCCCTCAGATCCAGATTCCACAGACTCGGCTAGAACCCATGGCAACTCTGAACCAATGTGAGGAGATGTCTAGGAAAATGTGTGGACGATGCTCCTGACACCCACTTCCCAATGTTCTCTCTCCAGCATGCTTCTCTTCAAGTCCATCTGCAACAACATCTTCAGCACAATCACCAACCAGGCTCCATTCGCTATTGAGGACTTGATCCAGGAGTTGAAGAGAGCGAAGACCTCATCCTCCAGTCAGGACTCGGACTCTGGGCAAGCCTCGGATGAGGGCATGGACAGTGAAGACCAGGTTGAAATCCAGAAGGAGGAGAGGGACAACATCGCTATTAAGCAGATGAATGGTAGGTTCAGAGATGGCTCGTGTTCTAGGTTCTGTTGTGAGAGGAACTTTCCACTCTGGTACTACAACAAGAGTCTGCTGCTTTCATGTAGCATTTACCCATTAAGGAACACTAATGTGGTCCTACTTTTTGTTGACCAGCTACTTTCTACAATTTGAAAAGTTTGGTCAAACCTGCCTGCGGTTGTTGCGGGTTTGTAAAGTAGCGACTTTTATAGAGGATATGGAGGGGCCACCTATGGCTGTTGGCCTCCATCTCTGAGGCAAGGTGTTCCAGGCACCATGGTTGAGTGGTTTCTGCTCAGTCATGGGGCTCTTCTTTGAGCCCAGAGAAAACCTTGGTGTGTTGTGTACAGCTAGATTTGTGATGGCGGTAAACCTCCCTTTCAACATGTAAAAGCTGTTTTAATCATATGATGTTGAGATGGAAGGTTTCTGATCACATGGTTGGCACGCAGGAATAAAACCTCTGGAGGTAGATGATGATGACCTTGTGAACCTGGAGGATTCGGAGGTTCCTCCTGATGAAGATGACATTAGTCCGGTGCTGCAGGTGAGTTTCATGTAGCCCTCTATCTTCCCACCTCCATTCCTCACCTCTCACACTCTCTTTCGCTAGTTTGACTACGGCGCCGTTGCAGACAAGCTTCTGGAACTGGCAAGTCGTCAGAAAGTACCGAGTTGCAACCGCAAGAAACTGTACAGCATCATCAAGACGTGAGTTGTGTTGTAACATGGATGTTGTGATGTATTTTTGTGTACTTTTACAGTCTGAACTCATCTGCTTGTCTCTTCCATGTTAGATTCCGGAACCTGAGTGAAGGTAGGTGGCATTGATGCAGTCAGTCTTCTTCTTATACCTGTCCTAACACACTGCTGTCAGGTATCTTTCCTCAGGAGCACAGACCTGCACCTCAAGAGCCTTCCAGTGATGAAGAGGACGAGGAGATGTTGGACAGCAGGAACATCCTGAAGAGAGCCAGGGAGATGCTGGGAGTGGGGGACGGCGCGCCTGCTGCCAAGAAGAAGAAGAAGAAGAGGAGGAGGAGGAAGAAGAAAGGTTTGTGACTGCAAATTGGATGGGAGGATAGAGATCTGCATAGATGGGACAGTAGTGGCAGTGGTTCATTGAAGGACGACAGTTCTTACTAATCCAGGTTGGTTGGGGAGGGGGGAGAGAAGGATGAATGAAGGAGTTTGGATCAGGATTTGCTCTTCACCCTGCAGGACAGTCTCCAACTGATGGTCTCGACCGAGAGGAGGGAGGAGATGACGAATCTGAGCAGTTGGACAAACAAGGCAAGGAGAAAGGGAAGAAGAAAACCAAGTTGACTGACGACCAGCAGAACAGTGAGGTGAAAGAAAGAGCTGCTGGACAGACACCAGTGCTGGATCTGGCCGGTCTGGCGGACTTAAACAAGGAACCTGCGCCGTCTAGTTTGACGGCGCAGCCAGAGGGTGTATCGGACACAGCTGCCAAGGGGGGCAGGGAGAAAAAGGAAAAGAAGAAGAAGAAGAAAAAGGAGGAGGAGGAGCAGGAGGAGGGTTGTGGTGATGATGAAGTGCCGACGGACTCTGCAGAAACGGGTAGTGGAGGGGTCCCTGGTGCCACAGCGTCACAGCCATCAGTGAAGGAGGAGGCTCACCAAAGAGCCACGGATCCCTCACTGCCAGGAGACGTGGACACTTGCCATGTCAATGAAGAAACCTCGACCTCTGCTTCCACTGTCAAAGCCAAGTTACCTGTGAAGAGAAAGAAATGCTTGAAAAACACTTTGTCCCTGAATTCAGTAGAGGCTGAAGGCTGTGATTCTGAGGAGGGCACGCCCCAACTCATCCGGAAGAAGAGGAAGAGTGAGGTGAGGGCGCACGAGACACTGCCCAATACTGATGAAGGTTTGGGCCTTGACGTCACCAGCAGCTGTGCGAAGAAAAAGCAGGCAGCTGTCATGCCTGAGACTGGAGGCAGTGAGGCTTCTGTGACCAAGAAAAAGATCCCTGTCGTATTTGAGTTTGAGGCTGATGACGTGGCCAATGGAGCAGGGGAGCTGACTGACCCCTCGGTGAGTATGCGCTCAGATGACAGTGGTGTCAGTCCGTGTTGTGGTAGTTGATCTGTCGCATGACTGCAGGAGGATGTAGCTGTGCTGAAGCCCATGAACTCCAAAGGGAAGACAAAGCTCCCGAAGTCAGGATTTGTGACCTTCCAGGAAAAGAGTCGGGCACCCACGCCGCTTTTCTGCAGGACCAAGGCAGGCCAGGAGACCCCCAAAGCATCTAAGGTGCAGTGGGCAGAATCAGATGAGGTTTTCCAGCATGGTGTAGCGTGTGTGTGTGTGTGTGCGTAATGTGTTTGATGCCTTCTGGGAGTTTGAGGCGAAGATGAGAATAATTCAGAAAATATTACCAAGTATTTTCTTGACAAGGACAGAAAGCTGGATCAAATAAGACTTGTGTGTTCGTGTTCTTGACAGAAGGTTAAAAAAATCCCCAAGTCTGAGTCCAAGAAAGTCACCTTCCACCTGCTGAAGAACCAAACTGCAGGTGATGGCGGCATCATTAATCCTCCTGAGATTGGACAGATTTTTACAATCTTGTTTCTTGACTGACAGAGTTCCGAAAGTCTGACCGCAGTCTTCTTCTGAGTCCACATGGAGCCTCCAGAGTGGCCTTTGACCCTGAGCAGAAGCCCAAGTCTGGGGTCCTCAAGTCTCCACCAACCCCTGATCCCACGTGCACCATGCCAGCGAGAAGGAAGACCACAGTGGAGAAAACACGGAGGAGACCGTCTGCTGCTGACTTCTTTTGATGGACTGCAGGAGGACGACTTTGTTTTTCTTATTACAACGAAAATGTAGTGGTGGCTTGGCTTGACCTGACGCTGGGCAGCTGGAACAATAAATGATAACAAGTCTCATTGCGAAAATGTCATTTCTTGTTTTAAAACCAACACAAAGACACAAATAACAAAATATGGAAGAAAAAAAGAAAATTTGTAATCTGTGTAACAAAGTACTCTGACAAGAAGTGGGCATGTTGACATGGGCGCAAACAGGATGTGCACTCCCTCCAACATTACTGCTAAAGTAGGGTTAGGGTTAAATAAAGGTGCTGGGGGGAGGCCCAGCACCTGCACTGGCCAGGCAGCGCTTCCCCAGGACATCCAGGAGAGTGGGTGGTAAATGTGGGAAGTTATTTACAATATGAGTGTTGATGTTATATGTTTGTAGCGGTGTGAGTGACAGTGAGAAGTTGAGTAGAGGAAAATAGATGTCCGTAGGTGGACCGAGCAACTTAATACAGTGCACGGAGTTGTTTTAGCCTTGTTGTTATTTTGCTTTATTTTATTATTTATTTACTTTTTGACTGCACGTTATTCCAAAACACTTTCCTAGTTAGTGGGCTCCCCACTGACCATGGCAATAAATTTGATTGTGATTCTGTTTTACATCATGATCTCTGTTATTGATGCCTATAGAAATTATGATTGTTTTAGTGTGTGGGTTGACCAGGGATTTTTCTAGTGTTTTGAGAAGGTGATAAATTTTTGCACCGGGGTACGCATTTATTTGGATGTGAGAGTAATGGTGTGGGGGGATTCTGGCTAGTTTGGAGTCACCAAAAATTAAAACAGGTTTTTGTGCATTGATAGTCCAATCTTGTAGGTTACTATTGGTCTCTGTGGGTGGAAACAAAATACAGTGTATGGGGAGTGGGTGGTGAACGGGAGGCTGACTGGCAGTGAGCAGGTTCTGAGGATATGATTGTATTATTGTTGAGTCAGAGACATGGGAGGCCGGTTTTCTGGAAGACTCAGAAGGGGTTATGTAAGTCAGGTTGACTTTTGTGGGCCCTTTCATCATAGATGTGATGTCTTCCGACCTGCACACAGATGTATTTTCTGTCTCGGGCTCCTGCAGTACCGCATCCAGGCCAGGAGGTGGCGCCAGAGGATCTGTAAGAAGGCGGAGTTGCGTTAACAGAACAATTACTTGAGATCTTTACTGTTAGTTAGTGAGCAGGGGTCAGGGTTGGTGAAATGGCAGGCTCTTCGTCCTCTGAGGAGTCCATGAGTAGAAAGGTGCTGGTGGGTCCGTGGTTGCTGAGGTGGAGAGGTGAGGCAAGGTGACGATTTCTGGAGCTGGACTCTTCTCCAATGGTCTGTGTGGATATACTTTTGGTTGTTAAACTGGTGGTGGTTGTACTGTTATTGTGTAGGTTTTCTGTGGGGATGGCGGTGGTGATGGTAACGTTCTGTTCCTGGCTCTGGTTCTGGGTGTTATTGCGGGAGAGGAGCCTCAATGTTCTTTGTGGTAGAGGTGGTCTTGGTCTGGGGGTGAGGCTGCTATTGTTAGGGTTAGGTTTTTTTGTATAGATGTCGGACATATAGTCCGGCGATGCACGGTCCTGCTTCGGAGACGCACCGAGCCCCACGCTAACCCTAGCGGAGGAGCACATACCTCCTTTGAGTTTTGAGTATGTTCCTTCTTTTGTCCTTTCCATCCTTCTATTGTCCTTCTCTCTCTGTCTTCCAATTCCTTTCCTTTTCCTTCTTCCATCTCCCAATTCCTTTCCATTCTTTTCGGTTTCAAAATTTTCCTTTTAGTTTCAGGTGGGTAGAGATATTATTTGGGGTTTATATCTTCTCTCCCTTTGTCCTTTACTTTTTTAGGTTGATTTTGAGTGGAGAAGTCCGGCGACTTAGGTAGACAGCGTCCAGTCTGGGCGACTTAGGACAGTCAGAGAGGTAAGTATATTCGAAGATGGTAGGTCTTTTCAGGGCTTCGGTTCCGGGGGTTCAGTTTATTGCACGGGCCTACTGGTCCCCGAGTACCTAAAAAAAGTTGGTTTTATTGTAGCAGGTGGGTGATGAGAAGAGAGGAGAGAGCAGATGAAGTATATGGGGTGAGCAAGTCCAGGCAGCAGTGATGGAGTGGAGATGGCGGGGTGGAGATGAGATGTTGGTGGATTGGTTGCTGTCCCCGTGGGGTGGTGCTGGAAGGTGGTGCTGAAAATAAACAGTCCTCAAAGGTTCTCAGAGGTTTTATTTCTCGTTGAGGCCCCCTGGTGTTCTTGACTGTAGTCGATTGATCCACTTTGTTTCTTGGTATTTCCTTGTCTTGGTGGTCCAGTTCTTGTTTCCCTCCAGGCCTATAATAGTGAAGTCTGGAGTCTGGTGGCTGCGGAGGTGAGTGTAAAGGGTCGTGGTCAGTCCACCTTCCCTAGCTCTGTAGATGTGTTGTTTGAGTCTGGTGAGTATTGAATTTTGAGTTCCTCCGATGTATATTTTGTGGCATGTTGAACAGGTTATTGCATATATCATGTTGGTGGAATGGATGTTGTATTGTTGTGTGATGGGTGCTGATTTGTTGGTGTGTCTGTTGTGGATAGTGGGTAGGTGTTTGTATTTATTGTAGTGTGGTGTTTTGGTCGGAGGTTTGTTTTGTGTGAATTTGGATTTTATTAATAGTTTTTGTAATTTAGGATTCTTTCTAAAAGCTAATAGTAGTCGGCAGTTTTCTAAGGTGTCATATTGTGTTTGAGTGTTGATGAAGGGTTAGTGTTAGTGTGAGGGTTAGGGTTTCGGTTCCGGGGGTTCAGTTTGTGGCACGGGCCTACTGGTCCCCGAGCACCTAAAAAAATATTTGTTTTATTGCAGCTGGTGGATGGTGGAGCGAGAGGAGAGAGAGAGACGGATGAAAACATATGGAGTGGCCAGGTCCAGGCGGCGGTGATGGAGCGGAGATGGCGGGGTGGAGGATGAGGCCCTTGTGGATCGGCTGCTGTCCATGTGGGGCGGTGCTGAAAGGTGGTGCTGGAAAAAAACAGTGCTCAAAGGTTTTCAAGAGTTT